>NC_061094.1:68198797-68218797 GCF_015104395.2 Macrobrachium nipponense
CACAGCTACTGGGTACCAGATGGAATCCTCTTATGATATATTCTCAAATATTAGAGCTTATATCCTGTAAAGTAGAGATGGCTCGATTTGCGACTCTGTACTACCGATCCTGAATTCAACAGGTGTATGTTAAACAGAGTTGATATCTCATTACAATCTATCTTCGTTGGTTAGCGATAGAGTCCGCTGTCAATAGTGCGTATCGAACTTGTAAAGCTTAAGTTCGAATCCTGCTTGGCGGATGAGCTAATGTATGATTAAATCCTTTTTCGGGGGTAAGTTGTTCCCAAGGTAAAGTTGATTTTATATTGAAGGGCGTTTGTGACTTTTTTGGGGAACCACAACTTTAAGATTGGTAAAAGGCAGATATTATATATATATTATATATATATAATAATTATATATATATAATATTATATTATTATATTATTATTAGATGTATATATTATATTATTATTTTATATCAAATCAATATTCCGATTCTGGCACACGCGACACACACACACACACACACACACACACACACACACACACATATATATATATATATATATATATATATAGATATATATATATATATACATGTTTACGTATATATCATATATATATATATATATAATAATATACATATATATTATTTATATATAATATATATATATATATATATATAGATATATATATATATATATATATGTATGTATATTTATATGCATGTATACCATATAGCATGTGTATGCGTGCGCAGAATTGGAATATTGATTCGATACATATTTCCAATCTGCTCCATTCGTTAGTGTTTTATTTTATCTTCCGTGGTTGATTGAAACGACCCCAAAAACTCATCTGTTCCTATTTTTTTTTATTCTCTTCCACTTGAATTTAATGCACATTTTCGTGAACAAACATCGGGTTATACAAATAACACTTCATTTTTATTCCTTCTGTCGCTCTTTTTCATTGGTAAACTGATATCTCTTTGTCAGTGAACAGAGACAAAATTAATGTCAATATAGAAAAATATGAGTGTAAGTAATGCCAAGTATCGACTAAGTTGCAAGAAGCTGTGCACAATTTATTAATAATAATAATAATACCAATAATAATAATAATAATAATAATAATAATAATAATAGTGGAGAAACAGATCCCCAGTAATGTATATTAAATATTTAGATATATGTATATTTACTTAACTGTGGATTTGTATTTTTTATAATAATAATAATAATAATAATAATAATAATAATAATAATAATAATAATAATAATAATAAATTTAAGGTCCATCGTTTTATTAAGAATAAGAGAACACGTGAAACGCAAGCGTTAAGACGAAGCTATGAGAATATAATTCGGAATTCTCATTCGGGGATAAAATTCGCATCCTTTGTGATGTCGAGGTAATTATGCTTCACATTCCCAGAGGGAAGATTCCTCCTCCTACTCCTCCTCCAGCGCACATTCTCTCTCTCTCTCTCTCTCTCTCTCTCTCTCTCTCTCTCTCTCTCTCTCTGGCCTTCAGTCGAATGGTGTCGGTGTCGTATAATTCTCCGAAGCCGGTCGCAGGATTCCTCCTCGTTCCCCCAGGTGGGAGTCCTCGACGATTCTTCCCTTTAATTGGGTCCCATAAACTCGGCTTTGCTCGGCGTCGCCCTGCTGGAAGTGACGAGCTTTTTACGGTTCGGCATTTTCTGTTTGTGGAAATCCCGAAAGCATGGAACGATGGATGGTCTTTACTGCTGGTCGTCGGTTCTTGTTATTCTTTTGCCGTGGAAAAATTAATTGCGTCTTTTCGTTCGTCAGTCTTAGAAAAATTAGTTGCAGAATCCGCAAAAATGGAACGATGCTGTTTAGTGGTATCATTTCTTATTATTCTTCTGTTGTAGAAAAATTGAATGTGTCTTATCGTTCGTCAGTCTTAGAAAAATTAGTTGCAGAATCCGCAAAAATGGAATGATGCTCTTTGCTGGTATCAGTTGTTATTGGTCTTCTGTCGAAGAAGAATTAAGTGCAAAATCCGCCAAACTGGAACGATGCTCTTTAGTGGTATCAGTTGTTATTGTTCTTCTGTCGTGGGAAAATTAATTACAAAATCCGCAAAAATTAAACGATGCTCTTTACTGGTATCAGTTGGCATTGTTCTTCTGTCGTAGGTAAACTGATTGCAAAATTCGAAAACATGGAAAGTTGCTATTTACTGATATTAATTCTTATTGTTCTTGTGATATAAAAAAAAATTAATTGCGTTACTATTGAATCAAATTCACCCTTTAAATGATGATCGTAAAATCACGGTTGGTATATCCTATTGATTTTACCAAAATCAAATTTCACTTGAGAAATATTTATTTTACCCAAATCACATTTCACTGAAAAATATTTATTTTGTCAAAATCACATTTCACTGACAAATACTATTTATTTTGCCCAAATTACATTTCATTTAGAAGTATTTATTTTACCCGATTCACATTTCACTGAGAAATATTTATTTTACCCAAATCACATTTCACTGGGAAATATTTATTTTAGCAAAACCATATTTCACTGGGAAATATTTATTTTAGGAAAACCATATTTCACTGAGAAATATTTATTGTACCCAAATCACATTTCACTGAGAAATATTAATTTTACACACCTCACATTTCAATGAAAAATATTTATTTTACCCAAATCACATTTGACTGAGAAATGTTTATTTTAGCAAAGCCACATTACACTGAGAAATATTAATTGTATCCAAATCACATTTCACTGAGAAATGTTTATTTTACACAAATCACATTTCACTGAGAAATATTTATTACACACCTCACTTTTCAATGCAAAATATTTATTTTACCCAAATTACATTTCACTGAGAAATATTTATTTTAGCAAAACCACATTTCACTGAGAAATATTTATTGTAACCAAATCACATTTCACTGAGAAATGTTTATTTTACCCAAATCACATTTCACTGAGAAATATTTATTTTACCCAAATCACATTTCACTGAGAAATATTTATTTTACCAAAGTTACATTTCACTGAGAAATATTTGACCAAAATCACATTTCACTGAGAAATATTTATTTTACCCAAATCACATTCACTGAGAAATATTTATTTTACCAAAATAACATTTCACTGACAAATACTATTTATTTTACCCAAATTACATTTCATTGAGAAATATTCATTTTACCCAAATCACATTTCACTAAGAAATACTATTTATTTTAACAAAATAACAGTTCACTCTCAGCGAGGATCGATCGCTCAAATGATAAAACGTGGAACCAGAGAGAAGGTAAAATGTGGCAGACTTGGAAGTTTCAGTGTATCCGGAAGAATGCAACCATTTCAGGCCCCAACTTCGGTTAGCAAGCCAGCGGGCGCTCTCAGAAAAATGAAGGGAAACCGCAAAATCTTGAGAAACTTGAAAACGCGAACATTAGAGGTCACAAATTATTAATGAAGGTTTGACCTGGACGCAGAGGAGAGAGAGAGAGAGAGAGAGAGAGAGAGAGAGAGACAGAGAGAGAGACTGGAGGGATTGTAAGAGAGAAAATCGTCAAATTCGTGATTTAAAGGTTGAATGGACATGGCTTTCATTTATTTGTTTTGTTTATTGTATTATTTTATTTTATTTTATTTTTATTCAGTAGATGAAACCTATTCATATGCCAATACCTTCTTTCATGTTTGCATTTTATACCCTAAGAACAATTTTATTAGAACCAAAAGGTATGGCCGATTTGATGATCACTTAAGAGAATGATTTAAAATTCTACTGCTTTTTTGTGCTCTGATGATCGCCTACGTAATTCTTAAGACTGATCACGATATAGTCAAAAGAAATAAGAAAACAAATTCATATTAATCTTGAAACTAAACTTTTTTGAAGTCCTTTAATCGAAATTCCCATCATCATCCCACCATCATGCGTTTTCATGAAGATAATTTCATGAAAATATGCGATTAGTTGAGAAACGACCTCTCAACAGTCTGATTTCTTTCCCATCTTGAGCGTTATAATTTGAGTATGCAAATGGAAATTCGTAAATGGACCGTTTATGTAAAACTGCTGTTTGATGAGGCCCGTATTCTCCAATAATCCTTCTTTTTATGAAGAGATTTATCCGCAAAGGAGTTTATGACACATGGCCATTGGAAGAGGCGCCCCATACACTCTTCTGCATAAATTTAGATTATGTTTTTTATGTGCTTGAAGATTCAGCGGCAATGATGTTGCTTGTGTCTTGTAAATTGATAGGAGTATTGGTATCTAGTGTTTTAATTTAAAAAAAGCTACCACTTCTTTGCCAGAATTAAGCAACGTAAGATGATTTGTATTTCTAAAAAATCAATAAATGAATAAATAGAAGTAAATCTAAAACTTAAGAGAGAAATATTGTATATTGTGGAACTTTCTTGCTACTTCTGCTCTCATTGATTGCTTTAACCTACTTACATTTTTCAGAGAAGATTCATTTGTACATTTCTCTCTTTTGCAGTTACTGAGTTTGATTTGAGCAGCTTTGTGGTCTCGTCTCTTCTCCATCAACCGAAAACGCACCAAGAGGGATATGAGCCCAGTTAAAGGTCCCAGTTAAAGGTCCAAGTTAAAGGTCCCAGTTAAAGGTCCCAGTTAAAGGTGAGTAGATTATTTCATCAAGTTCATTCTTACTCCTTCACAACCGGACAACCAACCGAAGATATTGTATTTGCTATATAACATAATCGCAGTCAGTATTAGCAAGCATTGTTTAAAATCTGTAAAATAGCGATTACATTTTATATATTTTTCTTCCCTTCCCTGAAAGTTGTAAATCTGAACCTGGGTCCACGAATTAGATACTTTTAAGCGCGCCGTCTATTGGCAGGTCTCCGAAGACTGCATCATTATAATTTTTAATATGACGTGATTCCGAAGGTGTTTTTATTCGGCCTTTTTAATAGGAGTCGTGTGAATTGTGTGTAAAACAAATGAAACATCAACTAAGTCGATTAGATGAGGTTACGTAGGAAGTGATTGGAGGAGATGCTTCATCAGATCTCGCTCTCTTGGGTAACGAAGCAGATGGTCAAATTGCAGGTGACCGGAGCAAGGGTGAAAAAAAGTAGCATGATATTTATTTTTGAGAAAATAATGACAAGTGTTCATTTAATCATAAAATACGTAAAACGCACGAACAACATGCATAGTATGTATTTATGTAGAATAAATTCGTTTTAAGATTTCATGGAAGCGAAGGTAATTAGATACAAAGTAACTGACCGAAAAGACAAAATAACAAAATTAAATTCCTATATAACAAATTATCTTTATGTATATCCGCTCGAAAAGAAGTGCCAGGCAATTTAAAAACGATCGAGAAGCAAGATTTTTTCACAGATTTTCACAGATGTAAACCTTGAACCTTAATAGTAAGAGCAGCTGCCTCAGAAACATTTGTGCCAGAATATGAAGACGAGTCACAAAGGAAAAGAAGAGCGCCAACAAATTATCAAAGTTTATTGGAAACTTTTTCCCAAGGATTTTAGTCTCGCCAAGTTTGCCAACCAAGATGCTGGTTTGTTGTCTCGGACGAGGCTCTTTATCTTGGAGTTGAAAGACTCTCTGTGTTCCGGGGTATTCAAAAACCAGTTACACTTTTACTAAGCCTGTCATCAAGAGGACGTTTTTCGTACTCTCTGATTTGTCTGGGTCAAATTAAATTCGGAGCGGAAAGTAGGACGAAAGAAGATCAAAGGTGAGGATCCACATGCCTCTCCAAAATGTCCCAGACACCCCCCGCCCCCACCCTCATCTCTCTCTCTCTCTCTCTCTCTCTCTCTCTCTCTCTCTCTCTCTCTCTCTCTGACAACGCGTTAATGGTTGTGAATAAGGCCAAAGATAATACTAGATAATACTTAGGCGTTATCATTGGCGGGTCGATATTATGTTTTCTTTATCACGTTACCTGTGTTGACATTGGCTGATGACCGACCTGTTATGTGTTTATGAACCACTGGCGGGAGGCATAACACAATGAGAAGTTGTCCATTAATTGGGATAGCCTTTGTTACCACTAGACAAGCGTATATTTGCTCGTGCTGTGTATGAGTTCCGTGCAATAAGGTGTTCATCTTCAGGTATTTTTTGTGTTCCAATAAAGTATTGCAAGATGGGCACCGTAGTTTCCAATGTTTGTTCCGGTAAAGTATTGGAAAATGGCACTTTAGTTTCTAGTGTTTGTTCCAGTAAAGTATTGCAAGATTACACCATAGTTTCCAATGTTTGTCTCAGAAAAGTATTGCAAGATTACACCATAGTTTTCAATGTTTGTACCAGTAAAGTATTGCAAGATGGCACCATAGTTTCCAATGTTTGTACCAGTAAAGTATTGCAAGATTACACCATAGTTTTCAATGTTTGTACCAGTAAAGTATTGCAAGATGGCACCATAGTTTCTAATGTTTGTTCCAGTAAAGTATTGGAAAATGGCACCTTAGTTTGTAATGTTTGTTCCAGTAAAGTATTGCAATATGGCACCTGATTATCCAACGTTTTATAGATACTTTTTTTTTTTTTAGAATTGTTGTAACATGACCGAAGCATCCATACATGAGAGCTTGCTTCCAGAATAATTTTAGTTAAGGGGTCCCAAGAAATAGCCCTCTGCCAAAAATTCCTCTTATAGCCTGTTTCTTCCTTCCCACGCTCTGTTAGTTCCAAAAGCTTACCTGCTACTGGATCTTTGTTTTGTCCAAAGTTATTTGCTTTTATTGATTATAAACCAACAGGTTCAGTTGCCGATGTCTATTTGGTATTTTTATGCAGCCCTGTTCCACTGGGGATTGATTTAAATTCATTCTATATGATCTCGTTATTGCAATAGCTAAGAATGTACAGAACACCCCCCCCCCCCCATTCTCTCTCTCTCTCTCTCTCTCTCTCAGAAAACTATTATTTTATTATTAAGCCCTACCACGACCCGAATGGGACAAAGTACAGTATCTTAAGCAACGAAATAAAAATTGAGAATAGTTGAACTATATTTATTATTAGAAAAATCCACTTAAATAATTCGAAGGCATACCAGCGTGTACCACCCCACCGAAGCAATCCTTATTTATTAGGGATTCTCTCTCTCTCTCTCTCTCTCTTTCTCTCTCTCTCTCTCTCTCTCTCTCTCTCTCTCTCTCTCTCTCTCTCTCTGATCTGTTTATGGAACAGGTTGATCCCTCTCCTCTCCGAAGATTAAAATCTCTCCTCCTTCTCATGTTTGTTTGTATGGTGTTTTTACGTTGCATGGAACCAGTGGTTATTCAGCAACGGGACCAACGGCTTTACGTGACTTCCGAACCACGTCGAGAGTGAACTTCTATCACCAGAAATACACATCTCTCACTCCTCAATGAAATGGCCGAGAATCGAACCCGCGACCACCGACGTGGAACGCAAACACCATTCCAACCACGCCACTGAGGCACCCTCCTTCTCATGCGAACATCCCATTGAGAAGCTGAATTTATCGTGGGTGGGTGGGTGGTGGGGGGGGGGGGGGGGGGGGACATTCAGGACGTGGAAGAAGGATTCCTCAATGGAAACTTATTTACATTTCCAGCTGGCAGGGAGGGGAGCCATGACTTCGATAGTGAATTATCGCAGTATTAATTCCCGCGTGAAGAAAACTTCATTATTTTATATTATTTTTCTGCTGAAAATATATAAAGTGTGAACGAAATTCCCTGTAGTCCTTAAACCCTTCTTTTATAACTGCATCTTTGTAGACGTGTTTTTTTTTATAGTGATAAAAGTGAGCTTAGCAGTGTTTATTGCTGAAAGACAGGGTTATCAACTGTGAATCCATTTCTTTAAAAATATTGTATTTTCTCATTTTTGAATTGTTGGTATATTTCGTGTAAATATAACCTCCCGTGCAAGGAAAGCTGGTGGTCGTGAGTTTTTGCTGATTGTTCTTTCGTCAAATATTTGAATGCTGGATACAAAACGCTTCAGTGGCGTGATCGGTAAGGTCTTGGCCTGCCCCCTCGGTGGCCGCGAGTTTGATTCTCGGGCATTCCAGTGAGGGGCTAGAGAAGTGTATTCCTGGTGATAGAAGTTCACTCTCGACGTGGTTCGGAAGTTACGTAAAGCCGTTGGTCCCGTTGCTGAATAACCACTGGTTCCATGCAACGTAAAAACACCATACAAACAAACAATGCTGGATACAGTATTTAGAATAATCATTTATTCGCAAGTTTAATAAGCGCAGGTTAGGAATTGGTTTTAGTTTTAGTTTCCTTACCTCCCAAATGCAATATATTTACCCACTGAGTATTTGAAACGCATTCTCGCGGCTGGATCTTCGTTTGCCTCCCATTATTTGGCATTATTGAATTTATTGCAAAATGATCAAGTTCCGATATCGGTGAAGGGATCCATTGTCTCTGTTGTCGATCAACTCCTTACCCTTAGAAACGGTTGGAAATGTCACACTAGTTTGTTTTGTAAGATACTACTACTGTTATGTTTAGAGACTTTCTTCGTAATGAACTGCTCTCAGGCGGAGAGTCGTATACCGTTCAGCCCACTTCCATGCTGTCTCCTTTTATTAAGCGAATTTACCATATACCCAATTTTGATTGATACGTTTACGATTTTTTTATCATACTTTTCCCTTTTTCACATTATTCACATTCACATATTCAACCGTTATTGCCTCTTGTAGATGCATAGGATCAGGAATTTCGTATTACAAATTAGGTCCACACTTTAACTAACAAATTTGATGTATATTGCATTATTCTGTCGGGAGTTGCTTTTCCATTTACGATGTGTGTGTTTGTTTTTACTGTACCTCTTCATCCCATTGCATATTCAGTCCTTATTACCTCTTGTAAATGCACAAGTTAAAGAATTTCACTTACCAGCAGATTGTCGACTTTTCAAAGTTGTCAGTATAGTAGGCTTCTTTTATCGTGAGTTTCAGAAACGGAGTGATCTCGGGCCAGACTGTAGTTTCATTCCTTCTTACTGCTGACTCCTATAAGTCGACAGGTTATAATATTCCAACAGATTTTATCTATCTTCACGCCTGCGTTTCATAACGAAAGATGGAGAGGGGCTGGAACTAAACTGAAGAAAAACTCTGGTTTTGCTCGGAAAACATATATATATATATATATATATATATATATATATATATATATATATATATATATATATGTGTTTGTGTGTGTATGCATGTATGTTGTGTGTAACTGAATCATGGAAAATATGAAAACATGATGAAATATATAAATAACACAAAATCCACGAAAGAAAAGAGAAACGATGAAGTTCGCAAGGCCTTTCGACCTTTTGTCCTTTATATAATATATATATATATATATATATATATATATATATATATATAGTATGCATCTATGTTTGTGTGTAAACTGAATCATGAAAATATGAAACAATGATGAATATAAAATAACACAAAATCCACGAAGGAAAGAGAAACGATGAAGTTCTGCAAGGCCTTTCGGACCTTTGTCCTTTATATAAGATATATATATATATATATATATATATATATATATATATATATATGAAACACACACGCGAAATTATATGCAATGCAAAGGTACTGTTTACTGATTGATGCCTTGTAACATGATTTGCTTTTATCGCTCTTAAACACCCGCACATTCATCGAGAACTTTTAGTCCTGCTATTAAAGCGTCATTCCGGAATCCATTTCCCCGGACCCCTGGGAAGCATTATGGAGCGAAAGTTCGGTAATGATTCCATTTTACGTAGTTCCAGTTTCACGAGTTGGTGGACACGACTGTGTTACCGATATTCATTAGTTGAATATTTTATTGTTCGCGTGGGTGACAATTTGTTGATGGTGTTCTTTCATTATTGGTTTCATTGTTGGTATTATTGCGTATCAGCCTTTTTTTTCTCGTAAATTTGAGTGTCCCTATTTCATTTGCGCTCTCCACCTGATATTTACAGCTCCGATTCATTCATACTTTCGCCTTCCCATGAAAAGTACTTTTGTATCCTATTTTTGGTCGACCTTCGACCCCTAGATGCAACCTCTTTCATTCCTTTTAATGTACCTCCGCTCTTATTCTCGTGCTTCTGTCTGACTTTCCACCTTCTCGATGAATTGTTGCATATTACGACAGATTGGTTTTTCTCCTGTTGCACCTCTCGAACCTCCTTACTGGCAAGCGCTGAGTGACCTCGGAGGTACCAGCGCTTGGCCTTTGGCCTAAATATTATATTCTGTTCTTTTCTTTACTTTTGTCGA
Source organism: Macrobrachium nipponense (assembly GCF_015104395.2). NCBI lineage: Eukaryota > Metazoa > Arthropoda > Malacostraca > Decapoda > Palaemonidae > Macrobrachium > Macrobrachium nipponense. The sequence goes on from NC_061094.1 coordinate 68,209,086, forward strand.
AATCCACGTTGGACAAATCGGTTACGTGCTCGGCTACCGATCTCAGAGTCTGGGTTCGATCCCCCGCTCTGCCGACGGCAAATCAGAGGAATTTATTTCTGGTGATAGAAATTCATTTCTCGATGTGGTTCGGATCCCACAATAAGCTGTAGGTCCCGTTGCTAAGGAACCAATTGGTTTCTAGCCATGTAAAATATCTATTCCTTCTGGCCAGACATAGGAAAGCTGTTAATCAGCTCAGCAAAGGTTCCCCTCTCCTGTAGTTATTTCCTAACTTCAAGCTAGTGTTTGGGGCGTTGTGTAATACAAGCCTCTTCCCCATAATGGTATTCAGAATACCCTTGTGCCCTATACACCAACGGTTAGGCGAGGAATTTATGCCTCCCTGGGCATACTACGCATCCTGTTGAAAGGAGCAAAAGAAGTATTACCTAGCGAGACGGAACAATGCCGTTTCTTAATCGTGTTTTCTTCAAGATAAATGGTAGAAACCGACAATATATAGTGTACAGCTGTGATTTTCACATGGGAATTTTCTCAAGCTTAGTTATCCTTACAAGAGGAGCCATACAATGGTTAGCTAATTGTGGGTGGCGGTATTGTTATTATTATTATTATTACTACATATTATTATTTCATTTGGTGAAACCTAATCACTTCAGTAGATGAAACCCAATCGCATGGAACCAGCACACCAAAGGGGCCATTGACTTGAAATTCAAGCTTCCAAAAACGTTGGTTCCAACCTCCCACCGCAGACCCAACACTGCAGCAGTACTAACTGATCATGATACAGCGCACCGTGATTTTTCATCGGCCTAGGGGAGACGCGTGAACCCGCTGCATGTGAGTGGCATGCCACGGCACTAGCCATCATACTAGCGGACCCGCAAGGAGGAAAGCAAAAGAGTTATAATGTTATTTGATCTCATATAATCTCACATCTGGGAGTTTAACACTTCAGTGTCGATGGGCGACCTAATTAGATAAGAGGTATGAGTGGTGAGGCTGAAGATGAGTGGAGATTAGTGGAAGACAAAGCACAGGAAAGACACAAGTGAGCGAATTTCAGAGAGGCCCCTCGCGTCAGGCGGCGTCAGAGGCGATGATAATGAGAATGATAATGTTTTATTTAAAGTAATTGCTTCCTCAGCTGCGTTAATTTTATAATTAGAAAAATAGAGAAGAACCTTTATAAAATTAACGCAGCTAAGGCAGCAATTACTTTTAATAAAACATGTTTAAAAGAGGTTTTACTTCCAGCATACGATAATGATAATGGCAATGTCATGTAAAATGTGTAACGTAAGACATCCCAAACTGTGTAACAAAGATATTTTGTGGATATATAATTTAGTGATACGGTTTTGAACGCGATTAATGAAAGGATATCTATTTTGAAAATTCTCCTGTACTGGTGCATAAAGGCTTTACGGCGTATAAGAAGTTTCTTTATGGTTATAAGTGTCGTTTTTCCACTAAACCTGGGAAAATGTGATGGAGTTGTTTAGAAAATATGATATGAGAAATGCCTCAAGGACATAAAATACGATATTGTTTTCCGACAAGTAAGAGCGACCTTCCAGGCCTGTTTACAGTGAGTTCGACGAAGCGTAAAACGAAGGGAAGCTGCAGAGAAGGATTATAAGCCTTGAAGCTGGTGGTGCGTGATGCAGCACGTAGCGTTTCGTGCAACAACAATGAGGTACTCGCGTAAGCAGTTTGTTTTAACTACCCTACATCATTTTTAAAATGATTTTTGCGCCTCTGTATATGCATACCAGCACTGCCACATGCCCATAAGAGTAGTAGCTAAATTTGAACACAATCCAGATGGCAGTAGTTCTGCACGTGGCTGAACACTGTTTTTATAACTACCCTAGATATTTATTTTATTGTTTTTTTACGCCTCTGTAAATATGCATACAGCAATGCCAACATGGCCCATACGATTAAGTACTAAATTTTGAACACAAATCCAGACTGTCAGTATCTGCACTTGGCTGAACACTCTTCAGTTACTGTTGAAAGTGACTGTTTTTATAACTGCCCTAGATATTTATTTTATTTTTTTTTTACGCCTCTGTAAATGCATGGAGATACGACTATACACTCATAAAAGTAGAAGCTAATCCTGAACACACCCAGGCCGGCAGCAGTTTCTCACGTGGCTAACACTCTAAGATACTGTTGAAATTGACTATTGTTATAATTTTTTTATGTTCTTTACGCCCTTGTAAATGCATGTAGAATACTGCCACGTGCCCATAAAAGTAGAAGCTAAATTTGAACACAATCAGGCTGCTAGAAGTTTCTCGCGTGGTTGGGGGAAAAAAAAAACAAACATTAATTCTGACCTCTCGCTCTCCGAGCATGGGATCATTCCCAGCAGGCCTTTTTGCATATCTGAGAAGGGGAAAGGAAGGGAAGGAAGAAGAAGAGGAAAACCAGAAATTACGTCTCGTCATTCTTGCATCCGCACGCGTGCAGGAAATTTTCATGATTCTATTGCGAGGCCCTTTGTTGGAGGAGGCAAAAAACCTTCCTTTGAAGACAGTATGAACATATCTTGCTGGGAAAGGATATCGAATGCGCGACGCTGTTGTTAGATGCCCCCATTATTCTCTCTCTCTCTCTCTCTCTCTCTCTCTCTCTCTCTCTCTCTCTCTCTCTCTCTGTCTCGACGACTGTCCTGAGATACCATTCACTTTCTTATCCCGAATGAATATTTTCGATTATTTATATTCATAAAGTCAGTGTTTGTATGTCATAAAAAACATATAAATATAGAATGTCTATTTGTCACGAATGGAAAAAAATTGAAATATTATAATTATTCATCCTGTATGTGGATACAAGTATACATGGAACAAGTATACATGGAAATTCGTATGGAAAGCAGCTTTGAGATTTAACATTAAGACCTCTGTATATTATGCACTCACGAGCAAAAGAGGTATCAGCGTTGAACACTACCAGAAAGAATATTTCATATAAAGTGAATGCCGACCCTCTACGAAAGGAGTAACCCGAAATAACTGTAGTTATTAAACACGTTGATCTTAATCCACATTCTGTATTATTAAACACTTTGATCTTAATCCACATTCTGTATTATTAAACACTTTAATCTTAATCCACATTCTGTTATTATTATTATTATCAACTTTGATCTTAATCCACATTCTTATTAAATAAGACACTTTTGATCTTAATCCCAAATTCATGTTATTATTCTTTAACGACGTTAATTCTTTCATTTCTGCATTCTTTTGTATTAATTACATTTCTGTTATTATTAAACACGTTGGTTTGCTTTAATTCACATTTTGTTATCAATTAAAACATTCGTTGAACTTAAATCCCACTTCTGAATTATTAAACACGGTTGTCTTATTGAAAATTCACGTTCTTGTATAACGAACGTTGATCTTCATTCACATTCTGTATAATTAAACAGGTTGATCTTAATTCATATTCTGTATTTATTAAACACGTTGATCTTTATTCACATTCTGATCTTAATTCACATTCTGTATTATTAAAACACGTTGCTTCTTTTAAAAATTTAATTCACATTCTGTTATTAATTACCGTTTGCTTCTTCATGTCAACATTCCTGTATTATTATAACGTTCGATGTACACAAAGTCGTTTCACGTTATAGTAGGTGCTAAGAGATGTCACTTTCGAGTCAAATATCCAACTTATTCATGTGGATTACTGGGATTCTGTATCAGCCCGTCAGCCCATTTAGCGACTCACCTCTGATCGTGTTGTCCTGTTCAGTCAACTGGAGATTTGAGAAGCGAGGGAAGGAGTCCACTCTCTTGAACAAATTAATTATTCCCAGTCGCTTTTAATCATATTATATCATTCTCAGGCACCCAAGAGACAAATGACGTAGGAGTAAACTTGTATGAACGTTATCGTCACAGAAATTAAATAAAAAAAAAGTAGAATATCTCACCATCCAAGAATATACAATTTTCCGCTAACATGCGATTTCCCCTGGTCGCTGATGGATTGCGGCCGTTAAATAAATATTCCACGATATTCTATTTGGGCCTATTTCGGCTGCTAACGGCTAAATTCCATTGCACGAAAATGCCATTTTCCCCTCAAATTATTCATAAAGGAGGATTTGAGTTAATACTTTTTTCAGTCAGTAAGAAATAGACTTCGTTGCCTTTTGAGGACCTGCGTAAGTCAGTGACCGACGTTGGCCGATATTGAAAAGTTTATCTCATTTGTTTAGTATATGTTAATGTGGCGTCACTGGTGAGATTGAAACCAGTGGGTTGTTCCATGTCAGCTAAATAACGAGGTAAAAGATCACAGGGTGTCGTGTGACTGACCTAACTGCGTAACAGGAGGAAGATGAATGAATGTCCATGTTATGAACCGTACAATGGGAAAGCGCCAATGACGATTTTGCGTGATAGTCACATTCGTTTTGGGTCGTGAAATTTCATTCTCCTCTTTATATTTTCTCGCTTCTTTTATTCATGTTGTAGGATGAAATAAGAAAGCCTTGAACAACTATGATAAATTATATTGACCATAATAATTCTTCAGAAACTAACTGCATTAAATTATTATAAAATTCTGTATCTCCCGATGGCTTTCAGTAAGTTATAACCAGCTAGATTACGTGCTATAATTCTCGTGATATGAATAGGCGTTATTGAAGACTGAATGGCAACACAATAAATATGGGCTGAGTAATTTATACATTATTTAATATATGGTAAATTCATTTTTTCTACAGCCGTCAATATAATTCATACCTAGATTAAGATTAGAATATTAAGAATTTCGTTTATTTCTTATTATACCAAATATGTCATAACACATCATTTCAGTTGGTAGATTTGGATACAAATACCATTCACGCGTTTTGTGGATGGTGGAGTTGAATTAGGGAAGCTTTTTACTGTCTGAGTAATATATACATTATTTAGTATATGGCAAATTCATTTTTTCTACAGCCGTCAATATAATTCATACCTAGATTAAGATTAGAATATAAAGAATTTCGAGTATAATTTTTATTATACCGAATATGTCATCACATATATACATTATTTAATATATGACAAATTCATTTTTTCTACAGCAGTTGATATAATTCATACCTAGATTAAGATCAGAATATTAAGAATTTCGTTTATTTTTTATTATACCGAATATGTCATCACACATCATTTCAGTTGTGTAAACTTCGATATAAATACCGTACACGCGTTTTGTGGATGGGAAAGCTCTGTGAAGAATTAGGAAAGCTTTATACTCTCAGGGATAAAGGCTGGAAACCCGTCGGAACCACTCACGCTCCACCCAGATGGAAAACATTGTCTGATCCTATTAGTGCAAAGGATTTCACATCGCTGTACCCGACAGCGACCAGGAACCAAGTTGGAAAAAAAAGTAAAATGAATAATGAAAACAATAAATAAAAATGGAAATGCTTTAAACTTGCTCTCAGATTTTTGGAAAAGAATATGAATGATTTCATCTTTTTTGACTAATAAAAGCAGTCATGGTAATTGTCACAATCATTTTCACATCGCTGTACTCGACAACCACCAGGAAAACCAAGTTGGGGAAAAAAAGTAAAATGAATAATGGAAACACAAATAAATAAATAAATACACAAATAAAAAAAAGTGCTTTAAACTTGCTCAGAGATTTTTGGAAAAAGATATGAAGGATTTCACCATTTTTGACTAATAAAAGTAGTCGCGGTAATTGTCACGAACATTATCACCCTAATTTTAAATTATGTTATGAAATAATGAAAATAGTTTTATGCCGTTTATGGATGCAATAATGATAACATGTAGTTTCAGTCACTACGAACGAAATAAAATTGTTTTTTTAGGTAGACAGGTGGTGGCGTATATAGGCAAGGACATCAATTTTCATTACAAATTTAAAGTCCAATTTCAATGAAATCTTAGGACTGAAGTAATACTGTGTGTGGGAATCTCCCGCTTGGTTTTTATGTATGAGGTCTCGATAATACCTGAGCATGGTATTATTCATTAAGTTCGTTGGGGTTTAGTTTTGAGAACTTATCATCAATAAGAACCTCAGCCGTGAAACGCCGCAAAATATTCAATTATTTAATAATCACTTATTGGAGAACAAATAATAATAATGAGGTTTTCGTAGGAGATCAAACACACGAATTCACAGACGAAGAAGCGGTGGAGGGAGACTTGAAGCTTGAAGAGAGACCGATTTGTTTGTTGGAATTCCATTCTATCTTTTAAAGTTTTATCCTTTATTCTCTCTTTTCATTTTCATTCTTTATTTTTATCCTTTATTCTCTGTTCTCGTTTTCATCTTTATTTTTATCCTTTATTCTCTGTTCTCGTTTTTCATCCTTTCAGTGAAAACGGTGTAGCTTGTATTTTCGCAATAATTATTCACAAAGAAATTGAGAATCATGATATATTACAGTACTGAATAATATAACTTCTTTCAAAAAAATGGCGAAGCTAATCCGTTAGGATGAATACTAATTTCAAGCTGATAGATTCGAAACCCTAGGAGGGTTTCGGAATTATATGTACTAGGTCAAGATCAAAAGAATGCGATATATATATATATATATATATATATATATATATATATATATATATATATATATATATATATATATATATATATATATCACACACATACACACACACACACACACACACATATAATATATATATATATATATATATATATATATATATATATATATATATAAAATTCATGAGTGTTGTAGATATTCCATTCTAAAGATTCACTGAATTTTCCAGCTCTCTTTTCAAGAATAGGTTTTGTTCTCGCACTGATTTCCAACAGAACCTTGTGTTTCTTAGACTCCACACTGATTGAGACTCTTCGTAAACCTTGAATTAAAATGTTTCTGATTCTTTTCCTTCTGATCGGAGGATTATATTTTTTTAACACTCAAAGAAATTCTAGGATTACCTGAATGCTGATAAGAAACAACCGCTAACAATCTTGTCCTTGAGCAAGTTGTCTGATGCTTAATTGCAAAAAAAATACTTTAGCCCAGGTGCATTGCTGATAACACTTCTCACCAGTCTGGTATTGATGTATATGCTGCATTGACGATAAAATTATATATTTTGAAATGATAAGCAAAGACCCTTGATACTAATGATTATTCCTGTTATCGACGCAGATGAGCCCGACTAGAAAATGAATTAGGACGTTGGTGAGAAGATATGATATAGTGACATTATTTACAGGATGTTTTCCGATGGAATCCGTTCTGGTTTCCTATTCTCATTTGTAAAACTTCGACTAGGCCAGCGAAGAATTCTCATGAATAATATTGCTTCTGCTTAGTGGTACGAGTAGATCATTTTAAAGTTAAACACTAATCGGAATTGGGATTTTTGTCGGAATACTGTCCGGTCAGTCAGGCCTTGGTTCACATGGGATGGAAGTATACAGTAACTGAGGTTAGTGTTCCCTTACCAACCAGTCGCAATGGACATTTATAATTACTTGAATAAACTGGCTTTGTTTCTTCCGTCGGTTTTAGTAGTAGGCTCCCATCTGTCTTGGCAACTGGTGCTGGTTGGAAGTATATATGTATGTGTGTATATATACTACACATATATATATATATATATATATAATATATATATATATATATATATATATATATATATATATATATATATATATATATCTCAAGTATAAAAGGCTAATTAAAACACTCTGGTTTAAAGCTAAGGACTATATATTTGATAAGGGTGGAAATTAGTCCACCGAAATATAGTCCTTAGCTGAAAACCAGTGTTTTAATGGGCCTTTTATACTTGACCCCGTATCGTGTTTTAACAGAAGAATTATTTACACATACACACACAGACACATCACACACACACACACACACACGTGTATGTGTGTGTGTATTACGTAATAGTTTTTTCTATAAAACTAAAGCAAAAAAAAGCCTCACCATTGAGAAAGTCGACTAACTGTTAAGTAAATGTAGTGGAAGATTAGACTTTGAAACTGTGTTTTGTCATTGTTTATTAACGATGATCTTGAGTACTTCTTCCCCTAAGCCTCTTAAGGGTCATGCCTTCAATATATGATGAAGTTTTTCCCTTTTCATCCAACTAATGCCAAGCTTAGGGTTACCGTAATGCTTTTATTGGGATGTACGGATATATATATATTATATATATATATATATATATATATATATATATATATGTATGTATATTTATACATACTAACACTAACTCATTGAAACTGGTTGGTATCAGGCGGAGATATTTACTCAAAATACTGGACAATAAAGACTGTTAGTCCAGGAAAACTTATAACTTTTTTTAAACAAATATCTTCGCTTGATACCATCCGGCCTCAATGAGGTCCTGTAAGTAGTCGTATTCATTCACAGAACAATTACGTAAGTGATAAAGTTAATATATATTTATATAAACGAGGGAAGTTTACAGATTTTCCAAAATAGGTTTGCGACGGCGGAAGGATAATGATAGAAGAGACTTCAGTTCATAAAGAGAAACCTCAGAAGAATATTGGCCAAAAAACTCGGTTAAAATGTGAGTACATAATGACATATATTTCCTTTCCTAAAACAGCCCATAATTATAATCTTTTTCACCAACCGCACGAGGGTTACGATATTATTTTGCCGAAATCGTCGTAATCCTAGTTCCATTTTTTTTTCAAATCGTAAATGAATGAACGCTGTTTTAAAAAGGTAGCAGTCCCAGACCGAAATTTAGATCTGAATTTTCCGGTTCATTACTAGAGACTTGTACTGTTTCTAAAGCCAGCAAATGAAGCACAAGGGGGGTGGGGGGGAGACTGCTGGAGGCAGGCATCAGCATCGCATTCATTACTGACAGAAGGGAGAGTAACCCCGCCGCGCTCGGGGGGATAATGCTGGTTATATGTGGGCCATAAATTCTCGCCAAAACAACGGAGTTGTTAGGCCTCCCGCTCCTTCTCCGGTCTTAATCCCCCCCACCCCCTACCCCCACTCTCCCTCCCTCACCCCCCTCTAAGTAGACCAGACCTGTATTCTGAAGCCTTTCCTTTTCGCATTCGGTTTCTTTTGTAAATAACGCCAATGTTTAAAGAAATTTGAGTGTTAGTTGACCTCCAAATTCGTTCATTTTTTTTTTCCATGGCCAAATCTGTTTTATTTTAGTTTCTTCAGTTTATTGTTTTTTATTTGTTGTTTTAAAAATTTTATTTCTAGTGACCTCTAAATCGTTCATATTTTTTTCCTCTGTTACATTTAGTTTCTTCGGTTTATGACGTGTGAATTAAGACGAGAGCACACACACACACACACACACACACACACACACACACATATATATATATATATATATATATATATATGCGTGTGTGTGTGTGTATATATATATGTGTGTGTACGTAGGTATGTATGTAGCCTATGTGTGGAAAATAATTACATGATATAAAACAAAGTGCAATCAAAAGTTGATATGTGACGTACAAATGGTTCAATTAGGCCTGCAAATGTGTTATCAAGCAAACGACTTTTAAATAGAAGAATGTGAGAGGTGTAAATGGAGATTATGCATAATACATGTATGGAGGTACTTTTATTTCAACAGCCACATTGAAAATAATAACAAGTTTCGCCAGCTGGAGAAATAACATCCCA
>NC_061094.1:68223797-68226297 GCF_015104395.2 Macrobrachium nipponense
AAAATTAACCCAGACATACTACTTCTATCAAACAATGATCTCAAAAAGTCAGAAACACTAACTGAACGTCTCCCAATTAACTCCCTTAATATGACTACCAAATCATAAGTCATTATCGCAACTCTCAAAGAAAAAAAAAACATCAAGTTCTAGTTCTCCAACTCAATTCTCCAAACTCACACATCAGCACACACACAACTCAGAAATCACAGCAACTCCACGGAATTCTGCGCTCACATTTCAAACTCGAATGTGCTCACAAGAGAAAAAAAAGAAGAAAAGACAAAAATCGCAATGAGCTCAAGGAAAAAAAAGAATCTCGTAACACCCAAGAACCCAAAAATGTTCTCTCAAACTCTGATATGTTGAACAACCCACAAAAGTCAGTAAAAATCTACCAACTTTTAACAGCAAAAACCCCTTTAACTGATCAAAATTAAGTAATACAATGAGACGTTAATGTCAAACTCACCCATTACGTAAACAGCAACCAAACCCCAGAAAAATTACATCTTCACCCAGTAAAATCAAAATCTCCCGTCCAAAAAGAAATGCTACTTAAGCTCAATCCCCAAAATTATATCTCTCATAGGAAAAGGAACAAAAGGAAAAAAAAAAAACAAAAAAAAAAAGAATCTACGTAACAACACCCAGGACCAAAAATGTTTCTCTCAAACTCTGATATTTGAACAACCCACAAAATCAGTAAAAATCTCCAACTTTTAACAGCAAAACCCCTTTACTGCTCAATAATTAATTACAATGAGACTTAATGTCAAACTCCCATTTACTAAACAGCACCCCAGAAAAATTACATCTCCCGGTAAAATCAAATCTCCCGTCCAAAAAAAGAAATGCTACTTAAGCTCAATATCCCCAAAAATATATCTCTCATAGGAAAAGGAAGAAAAATAAAAATAAAAAAGGATAATCACAAGAAGATTTCCCCAATCACAAAATACATAATACATGATAATATGCATAACTCCCGCATTTTCCCCAAGAAATGCTCCATGAAATAGTTATGGAATTGCCAGAAAGCAAACTCTCACACATGCGCTTTCGTGAAATGCTATTGTCAACATTTCCAGATATTGCGAAAATTCTGATCTGTCCACCATCAGAGGAAAAGAATCAGCACACGGCTCATCACATCGCTTGTCAGCAGAAAAATCGCCTGCGGACGTATGCTCTAACAACAGCATAAGAATTGTGTAGTCAAACACATAAGTTTGGAAACTCATGATTCTCTAGAAAAAAAGGTCTAACTAACACATTTCACAGAATTAACTCCAGGATATGACTAATGTGTTCAAAAATTGTCTCAAAGACTTATTCTCTCAACATGACTTTTCCCCAAATTATATTTCTCCAAGAATAACACACCTGTGAACATAAAAAATGCACACACATCTCCATAGGACTCTTAATGCAGTAATGACACTCCTCTCTAAATAGTCACGAAACCAAAAAAGAGAACCACAGAAATCTTCTCGTCTCGAAAAAAACTCCCATAACCACAAAAAAAAGGTCACCCGCCAAAGATTAATTCCAACTCCATATATTTCACCATATTAATAATAACACCACTCCGGTTATAAAAATATTTCCTCCATTTGGTTAATAACCAACCCCATATTATTCTCTCTTATTTCTCCAATAGCCATAAATAAAAAAAACACCACTCCAAGAATAGAGAATAATCACCTCTATTTCGGCAAATACAAATACTTACCTCTATTTCCCCAATAACTCCATGTGGAAAACAAGGCTCCAAAAAAATATATCTCCAAAAAAAATGTGCACTCAAAGGCAACTAACTCACACACTCACAAATATTGCCCCATAATCTCCAAAAAAATGTGTCTCCATTTGCAACAAAGATGGCTGCAAAATAATTGAACTAAACATAGCTCATATCACATTGGCAAATATCAAAAATGGCCAAAAATATATCTCCCATATATTATATCTCAAATATAACTCCAAAATAATATATACCTCCAATTATCCCTCCAAAATAATATATCTCAATTATAACTCCAATTCTCCAAAGAATAACTCAATGTTATAGTCAGAAACTATAAAAACACTCTCCATTTAGCATAATTGCTAAAAAAGGGCAAAAACTCGGCATATAAAACTGTCTAGAAAATTCTAGAAAAAAATCACTAATGTGCCACAAGTCATTATAACAGAATTCCCAACTCACAGTGTCTAAGCAAAGACTTCTCCATATGCACTACGACATAAGCCACTAGGAAACTTAACCAAGTTTCCTATCTCTCACAAAGTTGTCACAAATACGACAAGGCTATTGTGCAAAAAAACTCACAATTTCTGGAACATAAATATCCAGAGAAAAAAGGTAGTGCCATTACATATGCATTCAAAACCTGCAAAAAATTCTCCCATATATTTCTCTATAGCATCAAATAGCTAAAACACGAACACGTTCTCGAACAATGACTCTAAGTCACGAACTGAGATAATATTCACA
>NC_061094.1:68231297-68256679 GCF_015104395.2 Macrobrachium nipponense
AGACAAGCATGGACGACGAAGCAGTGAGGAGGTGTGAAACACGGACCTCCTAAGAAAAAAAAAAAAAAAAAAAACTTAATAAACAAGCAAGAAAGGATATTGCGCGGTACAGAATATTGGAGAGGAAATTTTATCACCAGGAGACAGTCTACCCCCCTACAGAGTATACCGTTTTTCGAGCTCGATCCAAGAGGCGACATTCGAGGGCACCAACTGGCAATGAAAGCAAGTGATAACGGAGATACGGAGGGATTCGAAGATCATCGGCAACAACGGAATATTGCAACGAGACCCGGAAATACAATGCTTTACGAAACCTGAGAAATCTGGCACTGTTATGTCCTCCATTGCAGGCTGCGGATTGGATTGAAATATTCACCTAACTTCGACGATTTTCTCCCTCAATGCTCACGTTCCTCCTCCTCCTCCTCCTCCTCCTCCTCCTCCTCCTCCTCTTCCTCCTCCTCTCCTCCTCCTCCTCCTCCTCCTCCTCCTCCTCCTCCTCCTCCTCCCAATCTTCCTCTTTATCCTTACCCCTTACCTCTCTTTTATGGTCACCTTATTCATTTTTGTCCCCTCAAACACGCTGTCATTACAAGCGTGGATTTTCATGAAGCTTTTATTTATATATTTATTTATTATTTTTTTAGCTGTAACCAATCTCTATCATTCCCTTCTCACCCGAACGATACTATTTCCTAGGTGGTATCTCATTTAAACGAGGAATTCAAGATTTTAAAATTATTGCAATGAGAAGATTTGCAAAGTGCAGATGAAGAAGACTTTTGCTTGTCGTAATCATTTAGAAAATATAGGTACATACACTTCCAACTTCCATTTGTTTTTTCAAATGAGTGACATTTCATGGGGGATGAGGGGAGGCGGTCATTAATAATTACAAATTATGCTATTTGGCCATTAGTCAGTTTTTTGGGGGGAGATTGGATCGTGCTAGCTATAGAAAATTGCAATAGAAAATTGTGGAGGGAAAAGCATGGCATCACCTTTAATAAATGCAGCGATATTTGAATTTCCATTTGTTCCTCGCCTTTGACACGCAAATTAATGACCCATATTACATCGTGACTTTTCATGTTTGTCCCCGATAGATTTCTCTTGTGCATATTTATCGCTGTAGCCTGGTAGGGAATCGCTCTAGTAAAAACAAATTAAAAAATTAGTCACTGCCATGTTGTTCCTTCAACATATTCGGCTAATTTACGTTGAACCCTATTTACGCCGTGGGGGCCCTAAAAATCAAAACGTCTACCGTATGCGGGCCTGGTTTGGAGTGAGCGCGGAAGTGGAAAAAATAATTTTTTCAAAACAAAAATTTACAGCGCGCGTACTTTTTAAGATTAAGAGTTCATTTTTGGCTCCTTTTTTTGTCATTGCCTGAAGTTTAGAATGCAATCATCAGAAATGAAAAATAATATCATTATCAAGACTATAAATAATGCGATATATGGTAGCGAAAAAAAAAAAAATTCATACATAATTGTATTCAAATCGGCGCTGTGCGCCAAACGGTTAGAGGTAACAAGTTACTTTTTTTTCGTTGTAATGTGCACTAAATTGCGATCATTTTGATATATAACACATTGTAAAACGATAAAAGCAACACAGAGAAAAATATTATCACAAAATGATGCATGAATTCGTAGCGCGCGGATGTAAAAAAATAATTTTTTAAAAAAATTCACCATAAATCGAAATATTGTTATAGAGACTTGCAATTTGTTTATTCGAAATGAAGGAAATGATTGAATATTACGATACTGTAAGAGTTTTAGCTTACAAATGCAGTTTTTTACCATTTCGAACGAGTTAAAGTTGACCGAATGTCGAATTTTTGTTAAAAGTTTTTTTTATATGCAAATATAAAAAATATGAGAAATGCTACAACCTTCCAATAATTTTTGTTATATTGTGCATGTTTTTGCGCACATTTTATATATATAAAACTTTAAAAAAAGCGTAATATGGAAAAGGCTCAAATATTAGGATGAATGACCTAAGCGTTTCCGAGATTTTCGGCCGAGAATCGGCGCGCGGACGGAATAAAATATTTTTTTTCAAATATTCACCATAAATCGAGATATTGGTCTAGAGACTTGCAATATGTTTTAAAATGAAGATAAATGATTGAATATTACTAGACTGTAAGATTTATATGTTATAAATGCGTTTTTTTACCTTTCGGTTGAGTCAAAGTTGACCGATCGTAGTTTTTTTCGTACTTATCGTACTTTATATGCAAATATTTCAAAAATGAGAAAGCTACAACCTTCCAATAATTTTTGTTATATTGTGCATGTTTTTGCGCACATTTTCAATATATAAAACTTTAAAAAAGCGTAATATGAAAAGGCACAAAAATAGTTAGGAGAATGTGACCTACGGCGTTTCCGAGATTTTCGGCCGAGAATCGTCGCGCGGACGGAATAAAAATATTTTTTTCAAATATTCACCATAAATCGAGATATTGTTCTAGAGACTTGCAATATGTTTTTTTTTAAAATGAAGATAAATGATTGAATATTACTAGACTGTAAGATTTATATGTTATAAATGCGTTTTTTTTACCTTTTCGGTTGAGTCAAAGTTGACCGATCGTAGTTTTTTTCGTACTTATCGTACTTTATATGCAAATATTTCAAAAATGAGAAATGCCTACAACCTTCCAATAATTTTTGTTTATATTGTGCATGTTTTTGCGCACATTTCATATATAAAACTTTAAAAAAAAAGCGTAATATGAAAAAGCACAATATTAGGAGGATGTGACCTACGCGTTTCCGAGATTTTCGGCCGAGAATCGGCGCGCGGACGGAATAAAAAATATTTTTTTCAAATATTCACCATAAATCGAGATATTGTTGTAGAGACTTGCAATATGTTTAAAATGAAGATAAATGATTGAATATTACGAGACTGTAAGATTTTATGTTATAAATGCGTTTTTTGACCTTTTCGGTTGAGTCAAAGTTGACCGATCGTAGTTTTTTCGTACTATCGTACTTTATTATGCAACAAATATTTCAAGAATGATAAATGCTACAACCTTCCAATATTTTTTGTTATATTGTGCATGTTTTTGCGCACATTTCCATATATAAACCTTTAAAAAAAGCGTAATATGAAAAGGCACAAATATTAGGAGAATGTGACCTACGCGTTTCCGAGATTTTCGGCGGCCGAAAATCGTCGCGCGGAGAGGAAAAAATTATTTTTTTTCAAAATTCACCATAAATCGAGATATTGTTCTAGAGACTTGCAAATATGTTTTTAAATGAAGATAAATGATTGAATATTACTAGACTGTAAGATTTTTATGTTATAAATGCGTTTTTTTTACCTTTCGGTTGAGTCAAGTTGACCGATCGTAGTTTTTTTCGTACTTATCGTACTTTATATGCAAATATTTCAAAATGATAAATGCTACAACCTTCCAATATTTTTTTGTTATATATTGCATGTTCTTGCGCACATTCCATATATAAACCTTTAAAAAAAGCGTAATATGAAAAGGCACAAATATTAGGAGAATGTGACCTACGCGTTTCCGAGATTTTCGGCCGAAAATCGTCGCGCGGAGGGGAAAAAATTATTTTTTTCAAAAATTCACCATAAATCGAGATATGTTCTAGAGACTTGCAATATGTTTTAAAATGAAGATAAATGATTGAATATTACTAGACTGTAAGATTTTTATGTTATAAATGCGTTTTTTTACCTTTTCGGTTGAGTCAAAGTTGACCGATCGTAGTTTTTTTCGTACTTATCGTACTTTATATGCAATATTCAAAAATGATAAATGCTACCAACCAATTCCCATATTTTTTTTTATATTGTGCATGTTTTTGCGCACATTTCCATATATAAAACTATTAAATAAGCGTAATATGAAAAGGCACAAATATTAGGAGAATGTGACCTACGCGTTTCCGAGATTTTCGGCAGAGAATCGGCGCGCGGACGGAATAAAAAATATTTTTTTCAAATATTCACCATAATCGAGATATTGTTCTACAGACTTGCAAATATGGTTTTAAAATGAAGATAAAATGATTGAATATTACTTAGACTGTAAGTAATTTGCTTTACCCCCAAAAAAAATAAAAAATTTATTTAATAATACTATATTATCATATTACTATATTTATATCTAGTAGAATAATATTATATATATATATATATATTATAATAGATATATTAAATATATATATATACGTATATATATAATTTTTTTTTTATACGTAAAAATATATATTACATTCTTCGATTCTGGTACCAATACATAAATAAAAGGAATGCAGGTGACACTTCTCTTTTCGCATACAATGAAATGTCTTATTATTATTTTATCAATGCACACATTCAGATAATATAAAAAATTGTAATAAATATAAAAACTAAATATAAAATAAATGCAGAATACTCACTCGTAATCTGACTCTCGTTTATATGTCTTGTTTTCTCCCTCCTCCATTGAAGAGTCTTGCATTTTTTTCCTCTCGACATGACGAGGTACAGGTGGAGGAGGGAGACGCGCGCCCTTACGGCCGCTGGGATAGGGCGCGGTTCCGTGCGCCCTCCCTTGACCGCCGCTGAGTCGCAATCAATCCAAACAAGGCAACACTGTGGTATTTGCGGTCACACTCCCCGAACCTGCATAGAGCTATCTTGCAGGTGCGACAGAAGAAACCGGGGTGGGTCTCTCCTTCTGCCATTCATATGGCACACCCGGCACCGTTTCTGCCTGCGCCCTTCTAGGAGATCCAGTGTGTGATCCCCTGGCATTAGCCGACACGGAGGGTCCACTACCCGACGAGAAGGGCGCGGGTGGGGGCGTCAGCAGGGGCGGCGGCAGGCAGCAGGGGCGTCAGCAGCAGGGGCGGCGGCAGCAGGGGCGGCGGCAGCAGCAGGGGCGGCGGCAGCAGGGGCGTCAGCAGCAGGGGGGGCGTCGGCAGAAGGATGACCGAAGTTGGCACCCCAAGAAGGTCTGCCCTTTCCTCTATGGGTAGATCTACAGCTCGGGGCAGGGGGCAGACATGGAAGGCCACTCATTGGGATCAAGTTGATGAGGGCTTCCCCGGCTGCCTCAAGGAACTGTAAGTGGCTCATCCTCCGTAGATCGGACCGTAGTACCCACAGTAGTACGTAGGCATTTTGGAGGGCCAACTGAAGGATGTATTTTGAGGAGCTTCTGTGTCCACCTTCTGGTTCTCCTGGCGAAGGGATAATATTGGATGAGTTGATCAAAGAGATCAACTCCTCCATGTGCCTATTGTAGTGCCCAATGACGGTAGGGGGCGCTTCAACACGAAACTGCTCATACACAACTCGGCCCTGTCGACGGCGTATTCCTTCCGCTGCACGATTCTCCCGCTTGGACAGGTTCATGGCTCGTCGTAATCATGGGGACGAGTCGGACACCCTTCCAACAGATGACGAAGACAGCTCCCTTCCGCCGCCACTGTGTCTCTCCTCTTGCCAGATGTTGCTGAGGCTACGTACCTCTTGAGGGAATTCGGGGCCCCACGCACCAACCGAAGGGTACCACTGACGTGAACACCTGATCATCATACAGTTCCTGGGGCCAGGGATACCGAGTTATAATAAATTATCCATAAACAGGTGGTATCCCTGGTTACGGAAACGATCCACAAGCTCGAAAACAGTGTCACGCATCGTGGAGAAGACCCCGGAATACACCGAAAAGTCCACGACGTAGCCAGTGTTGGCCTCGGTAATAAAAAAAAAAATTTCACGCCCTATTTCTTCGGCTTCTTGGGTTATACACTTTGATGCTTAGACGTCCTTTGTAAGGCATCATCCCCTCATCTAAAGAAAGGTTTCTTTCCAGGAATCACGAGAGTTTTACAGCGTTCACGAATATATTCCAACCACTGGGCGCACTACAAAATGAGGCGATCAGAGTTATTCCGGGGTATGGCCCTTCGGTTTGAAGGCGTTAAAATATCTGTCCAACGCCAGGAAAGTATCACGGGGCATAATGCCGGGCACATAGGGCGTACATAAAAGAAAATTACGCCTCCAATACATCCTGACGTCGGCAGCAGAATCAATCCAAAAAAACGTGGAGCCCCAAAAAATGCGCATGTCAGAGAGGTCGCAGCCTCGCCAGTGATAAGATAATGTCGTGCGTAGTTCATCACGGCAATACCTGGCGTAGTCCACCGTCTCTGCTACCAGGTACTCCAGCAATTCCCGCGTAAGGAAAAGCTGAACAAAACCCAGAGCAGTCAGGGGAACAGGTACGGTGAGGCCAGGATTTGCCGTAATGGATGCATGGTAGGTGGTGTGGGGTCCTCTGTCCACCCATCGTCGCTCTCGGGACGACCCTAGGCTAGCACGACTATCCGACCTTCTACGTGCCCCTGCGCGCGCGCGCGCGCGGGCACGAGCGCGGGCACGAGCGCGGGCACGATTTCCCACACGAACCCCCCTCACTGGCCCATCTCCCTCACTCAAGCCTTCGCTTTCTGTAGCCCCATCATCATCACCAACAAAACTTGATCCTAAATCATCGTCCTACCCCCTCCTCAGATTCCCCTCATAAGCACTATAACTACTAAATTCTAGTTCACTTTCGGGATGTGACCCTCGAACGGACATTGGGGGCAAATAATCCTCGTCATCACTATGATCGGGAGTAATGTCCTCGTCACTGGATGACCAACCGCCATCAAAATGAGGACTTGCCAAATGCTCTCTGATCGAGCTCCGATAAATAATCGTCAATGTCTCTTTGTTTGAGCCCTCCCAAATTCCTACGAATGCCACCCCTAAGGATGGCACGATGTTTCCTTGTTGGGTTACTAACGGCAAATGAGACACATTCGAAGCACTTTCATCGACACGTGGTCGCACAGAACGGCGTTGAGGACCGAGGTCAGGTTGGGTGCTGGGTCCTTCGCCAGCATCCAAGTCCAAAACTCTTCTAACACGATCCCTTCCGACGGGTAAACGCGCCTTTCGCGTGTCATACGACGGTCAGACATCTCTATGAACGTTCTGTACCAACACAAATGTTCAAAGTCTCGCACAAGCTCAGTCAAACACGATTGCGGCAAAAGATCGCTGACGGATGATGCTACGATGAGCTGGCTGGAGCGAGAAGGAAGGATTCCGCGCATGCGCACTTGGGTCACGCTTCAAAACAAAAACAAGGCCTTGATCCGTGATCTCCCAGCATCCCCCAAGGCGCGTGATTCAAAAGTTTTCGGCTGGTATGCCTATAAGTATTTTTTCCGCGAATTTTAAAAAAAAACTTTTTTGAGTCGACGTATGGTACGTCCAATCGGCATACGGGAGACATTTTGACTCGACGTTTAATACGTCCAATCGGGGCGGCGTAAGAGGGTTAAGTAGCAAAAGAGTCGAATATGTTGCATAATTAAAATTTAAATTGCTTGCACAGCATTGAAATGTGCCTTGTGTGCATTCTTTTGCTTTTTGTCGATCTGGGTAATTTAGGTATTTGTTCTTAATGACCCGTAATATGCCAATATCGTCCACAGGAGAAAAGAGAATAAAAGACTAGTAGCTCGATAATTTCGCCTTCCACCAGGCCTCTTCAAGAGCTTTATTTTAACTAAACAGAATGAGCATTACAAAAATTCATAAAACACTTTACCCACTGGGGAAAAATAAAATTAACATAATTGTCAAAGTAAAAATTAGGTTGTTTAAATCATAAAAAAATGGTCAAATCAGCAATTCAAACAGGTTAAAAGAGAGAACTATTCTACGATTTGGTGAATGGTCATTTAAACTTTTCTCTGAATTTGTACTGTTGGGAAACAATATGAAGGAATAAAGGGTCCAATTTATATATGCCCTGACTTATATTAAAGTTATTTTGTTTGGTAAAACATATGCAAGCTGCTTCTAACAAATTTCTTGCAATCATATCTTTTTCTTTGAATAATGTCTCTGTTTTGTTCCGAAGGATAGGACAGCCACAATTTTGTACATGTAAGTTATCAGCACTGTTTGGAGAATTTGTTCTTACACAATATCGATGCTAGGAAATTCTCTTATCGATATCTTTTCCTGTTTGTCCCAGGTAGAATTTGCCACATTCACAAAGTATTTTGTAAACCACGCCTTCTTGTTTGGGGCTGTTGCAAATAACTGTCTTTCCTGCTGTGTTGGAGTAAGAAAACACTACTTTTAAGTTTAATAATCTCAAAGGATAAACAATATCACTGAATGAAGGTTGGAATTGGAGAACCAGAGTACTACTCGTATCGTATTCTTTTTTGGTGTTTGTTCTATAATAAGTTTGTTTAGCTAAGAATAAACATTCCTCTATTTCCCTGATCGAAAAGTTGTTTTTCATGCCAATTCTCGTGATAATACTAATCTCCTCGTCTAAATATTCAGGGCTAACTAGTCTAAGTGCTCTTAAAAAGTGACATCTCAAAGCCATGTACTTCACGTTGCGTGTATGGGTCGATTTTGCATTGATCATTAGGTTGTTATTTGTAGCTTTTCTGTGAATTTTGAATTTTAGGCCATTATCTGTTCTTATTATTTTAGTATCTAAAAAATTAATGGAGTTATTTGTTTTTTTTTTCTTTCCTATGGTGAATTTATTGATGGTACTAAGGAATTAAGATCAGAGAGAAATTCATCAGTGTCGTGGTTTACATTCCAAACATTATTAAAAGTGTCACCCACGTATCTAACCCAATAAACATCATCTGGTAATATGCTGTTGGCAATACGAGTTTTTTTCATAGAATTCCATGTTTATATGTTAGACAAACGACGGAGGACAAAAACAGTTGCCCATTTGTCATTCCAAATTTCTTTGCTTATCAATAAGCTATTATTTAAATACAAAGCATGTATCTATTACGCAAAGTCTAATTAAAATTCAAAATGTCTGTAACAGGTATGGTAAAAACATATTTATTTAGTTCCATATTTAAAAATTCAAGCAGATCTAAAACTGGTACACAGGTAAATAAACTTTGTACATCAAAACTAATCATGTGACAATTTTGGTTGATTTGTACATTTTGAACTACTTTAACAAATTCAACTGAATTAGAAATGTGGGAGTTAGATATAGTTCCTACAAGTGGTTTTAACAAATTTACGAGAAATTTAGAAAGACGATATTGTACACTTCCTATTGTGCTGATGATGGGTCGCATGGGGTAACCATCTTTGTGGGTCTTTACTGTTCCGTATAAGTAAGGTAGTTTAGCATTGGAATGCTTGAACTTACTGATGAGGTGTTGGTTATCTCCAAGAATATTCCTGAGGTTCCTGTGAAATCCTGCGTTGACTCTTTTTACGAGACCCGTAATATCTGTATAATAATAATAATAATAATAATAATAATAATAATAATAATAATAATAATAATAATAATAATAGTGTTAATTAGCTCCAAATAAGTTATTCCAGGCCAGTTGAATTAATAATAGTGTTAATTAGCTACAAATAAGTTATTCCAGGCCAGTTGAATTAAATGAAAATCAGTCATTGCACATACAGTTTTATGTTTTTTAAAGTAAGATTCGACATGCATTCAGGTGTGGTCTCAGCGAGTCCTACAGGGTGTCCATAAAGTCCCAGTACCATCACAATTATTTATGGCCAGTAATGGTACTGGCAGTTTATGGACACCCTGTACAGTTGTTCACATTTTGGAACGTTTACATCTCTAGTACATGTATCGTTTTTCTGAGCAGCAAGTGTTGCCATTACAAACTTCTGATTAACCTTACATCTATTTATTGCACTGTATGTTACTGAAATATGTCCAGATGGGGGGAAATAAGAACATTTTCTCTAAAGACATTGAGGTGGAATATTACAGTGTTTGCAAACTCTTTATACAAGCAGCCTTTTAATCCTATACTTTGTACACTAGTTTACTTATGTTTAAAACTTCTTTATTACGGTTAAGAATACTTAACTTTTCTTCTTTTCTTAATTTCTGTATACTCATGAATGTAAAATATGATATAAATTTAATTTTTAACAGTGAACCGTATCCTAGATGTCTTATGGACGTTTAAATGGTATGGAAGAGCGATTGCACATTTTCTTCATATTAATTTAGCATTACAATTTTGAAACTCAAAATAAAAAAATTAGAGATGAACAGCGAAAAAAAAAATTGACAAAGGAAATGAAAAAAATGAAAAATCTTGATGTTCAGTCACAGAATCTCCTTGTGACACAAAACTCTTTCAGCCACTCTTGAAAAGCTGACCCCTGAATATCATTTGCTTGTAATATCACAGGACTACACGGCACTACTCAGAGTAATTGATCAATTGAGCTTGTTTTGACCTTCTTTGACCTTCCTTTCTACGACGGAATTTCTCTATTTTTTTTTTTGGGGGGGGGGGGGGGTGAGGCCGTTGTGGGTGTGGTGGAAATGATTTATGATTTTCCAATGAGGAAGGAGAGAGAAATAGAGTAGAGCTTTGCAGTTACGTCATGTTTATATTTTATATATACACACACATATATAAATTATATATTATATATATATGTATATATATATATATATATATATATATATATATATATATCTATATATATAAATATATATATATATATATATATATATAATCTATATATATATATATATATATATATATATATATATATATATATATATATATATATATATATATATATATATATATATATATATATATATAGATATATATATTATATATATATATATATTATATACGTATATATATATATATATATATATAGATATATATCTATATATATATATATATATATATATATATATATATATATGTGTGTGTGGTGTGGTGTGTGTGTGTGTAATATAAACATTATATTATATAAGTAATGTTTGTATGTAATAAATATACATATACATGTACACACACACATATATGTGTGTGTGTGTTCAGAGAGAGAGAGAGAGAGAGAGAGAGAGAGAGAGAGAGAGAGAGAGAGAGAGAGAGAGAGAGTTTTGCAATTACATCACATATCCCTCTGCAATGCAGAATTAACTCTTGTTTCTCTCGAATACTCGGCTATATACGCAGAAACCTTATACGAGATATTGCTTCAACAGACGGAGGGGAGGATAGTCTAAGTTCAGGGCATAAAGAAAAACAGGTTGGTGGATGTGTATCAACACAAAGTTTGCCAAGAGAGCTGTCACTGCAAGCAGGCCCGAAGTGTTTGTGTTTCCATACTAGGGCTGCCTTTGCAGTCTGATATAATGCATTGGCAAATAGTCAGAGATATGATATATCTCTTTTATGATTGTTCAGTTATGTTTTCGTAATACACCGGCCTTTCATAGTTATCGATCCATGCCAGAAACGAGCGTTATTTTAAGAAGTACACTCTTATTTTCGAAGGTAATTAGTCCAGATGTTCACTCTTATTGTCGAAGGTAATTAGTCCAAATGTTATATCATTCATTTACAAGTGGTCAGAGATATTTCTTATATTATTATTCATTCATGCGTTCATAATATGAAGGTCTTTCATAGAGTTATCGATTCATACCAGTAACGAACAATGACATTAAGAAAAAACCATCTTAGTTTAGAAGGAAAACCTTCAATACGATTCTAAGTTCTCAGAAAGAGCAAATTTTGTGGTTTAGGATGCACAGTATTTATTCATCTACAATTGATAGATAACTGTTACGGTGTCGAAATATCCTGGCCAAGGGTCGACACAGTGTTACGGCCTCTGAGAGAGGTCCGCTTCAGGTTCGATTTGAAATAATAAATAAAAAAAAATATTTCAACACCAACAGTTGAAACTGGGGATACGAATATAGAAAGAAACACTAACACAACAAAGGTTTATTTACAAGCTTACTAACAAAGGTAAATAGTTTTAGAAAATATTGGTCCGTCTTATGGTAAGTAATGTTACAAAAAAATATCGGTCCATCTCATGGTAATTACCAAATTGACTAGCAAGTATTTGAATTGCCTCACTGTTCCCCCAGTTCATGCAGTGTAAGATTCTGTCTTTTTATATAAATAGGAGATACCATTCTGCATTTACCTTTGTTAGTAAGCTTGTAAATAAACCTTTGTTGTGTTAGTGTTTCTTTCTATGCTGCTTCACTGCATCGTTGTGTGATGCATGTTCTCAAAAAACTCTCTCTCTCTCTCTCTCTCTCTCTCTCTCTCTCTCTCTCTCTCTCTCTCTCTCTCTCTGAGGTGGAAAGCAGAGCAAAATTTCCTCTCTACAGAAGATCATTTATTTTCTGCATATTTTTTTTCCTCAAAAAACTACTCTCTCTCTCTCTCTCTCACTGAGTTGGAAAAGAGGGCAAAATTTCCTCTCTACTGAAGATCATTTACTACCTGCACATTTTGTTTCCTTTTTTTTTCAAATTCTTATCTTGATCTGAGGTGCATTCCTTTAACCAAATCAACTAAATACGAATTAATTGTATTGTGTCTTCATTCTTGAATCACATCACTTGCCGTTTACAATAACGTATTTTACCAATTTATTTATTTCATGTTTAACTCTGAGTTTCTGTTCAGACAATGGAGTCATTCCGGAATTGCATTCATTCCCACGAAGACCTTCCCCTTCGTTCGTATTGTCTGAAAACCACCTTGGACGCAGTCTGCTGTCTAAATCAGAGTTCCCCTTCATTTCCCACCTACGTCCTTCCTTCCTTCCTTCCGAGTTGGTATTAAGTAGTTCCCCACAAAACGCGTATTTACTAGCATAATCGCGCAGTCTTAACATGGAAAGCCGAGTCAAATAAACCAGCTCTCGGCTTTTGATTTTGTTTATCTTGACTTCGCAGCCGAGGAGAGCAAACAGTCCTCGGTGTCATACAGAAAGACCCACTTGACTCGTTTATTTATGGCGTCGAGGAGCGTAATCTCAAAAACAGGGGGCGAAGGCGCTGCAAAAATGACTTCGTTTGCATTATATGACGAGGAGAGAATACAGCTCTTGTACGCGTATAATTCGGGGAATGCTTTCTAGCCTGAACTTGGACTTTCATGTTTTGTACACGAAGAGGCTGTCAGTTGGAATTCACTGCGGAGATTAACACACTGTCAAACTGTCAAGTCAAGCCTGTCCATTACGACGCTCCTGTTTGGATATTGATAACCCAAACACAGGGCTGGAAACTCTCAGTCTCTCTCGAGAGTTCACTTAGGCGGGATGTATGTTCCGCCTCTCCTGAAGGATACGTCTTTCGAAAGTATCCCGAAGGAGAGGTGGAACATATATCCTGCCTTTGTGAACTCTCGAGAGCGACTGAGACTCTCCAGCCCCGTGATTGGCTTATCACCAGCCAATCAAGAGCGTCGTAAGGGACTGACCAAGACATCAGATGCACAGTTGATGTGAATGTACTATAGCTTAGGGAATATTTAGTGTGCAAAATCCGGTTTTATACACATACACTTCACACACACACATATATAAGTGTGTGTATATGTACTTTATAATTTAGTTGATTTATAAGTTTACCAGACAGTTGTTCCCGACTCAGGAGCTTTCAAAACAATACGATCTAAGCTAATCCCCGCCTGTACTTCCATCAAAAGGAAATTCACTAGAAGCAGTCGCACGAAAAGGCCTTAAGAGAACATCCTTTCAGAGAGAGAGAGAGAGAGAGACACCCTCAATTTTCTTTACCTCGTTTTTGTCGAACCCTTGAGTCACAGTTCAGGTCCACTGCAGTGGAAGCAAAAATTCGCGAACAGTATTTGAAGAGGGAAAGGAAATGAAACTCCCCCCCCCCCCCCCCCCCACACACCCCCCCCCCCCCCCCCCCCTCCCCCCACCCCTGTGTCTCTTTTGATGCCAGGGGGGAAGTAAACAGAGTTTGCTGCGTCGTTAACGATTGATTGTAGGGTGGCAGCCTCGCTAACAAACCCTCAAAGACTGACAGAGACTGACTGAGGGAGTATGACTAATTGAGACTGGCAGACTGACTAAAGCGTTCGGGTACCTCCTGTATCTGTATAGAGATTTCAGTATTAGGTTCTTGGTACCTTTTGAGCATTTTCAAGAAAAACATTTCGACCATTTTTCTTTCAATGTTCACAAGTTCAGACGCATTACTAAACTTCCGTAAATTATTTCGTTGAATAACTGGACGGCTTTTTCATTGCAAGAGGACGCCTTTCTTATAGTTGCCTTTCCTTCGCAGAAGAGAGAAAGAGTTTAAGAGAAAAACACGAGGCAAAGGAAGAAGTAAATGATAATCATTGTGAAAAAGCATCCCCAGAATACATTACTGATGATTCTGTTTGAAGTGGCAGCACAGAAACAAGATAATTTCAAGACGTCTATGTCTTTGTTGGAAACTTTCCAACACAGGGTAAAAATCTGGAAGCACAAAGACCAAACAACGCCAGCAAGTGCCCATTTCTTTTAGTCTTTCTTTTATGATTATTATTACTTCTGGCTAAGCTCTAGTGCAGTGGGGGTTAAAATACTAAAAGCGTAGTCGAAGAAGAAGAAGAAGAAGAAAAGAAGAAGAAGAAGGAGAAGAAGAAAAAGAAGAAGAAGGAAAGGTCGTCGACGTAAAAGAAAAAAAAACGTCGTCGGAAGTATAAAGAAAAGTAGTCGGAAGTAAAAAAAATGGAAGTATAAAAAGAAGTCTGGAGTAAAAACAAATGAAAGTATAAAAAAAAATAGTCGGAAGTAAAAAAAATGGAAGTATAAAAAAGTAGTCAGATGTAAAAAAAAAAAAAAAAAAAAAAATAAAACGAACAAAGTAGTCGGAAGTAAGAGAAAAGAAAGCAGTCTGAATTAAAGAAAAAAAAAGTTCGTTTGTCGCCATTGATGCTAAGGCCGCGAATAAAGAGCAAACAGCAGACGAAAAAAAATAGTGAATTCGTCTCTTGCTTCATGGTACCTAAGAAGAGAGAGAGAGAGGGACGCTCTATGCACATCAATCTCGTCCGGACTGGACAGTCTATTACTAGCGTTATGTAATTATTCAATTTGCAACATAATAAAGAGGTCACCATTTACTCAGTGAAATGTTTGTTTGTTTGTATGGTGTTTCTACGTTGCATGGAACCAGTGGTTATTCAGCAACGGGACCAACGGCTTTACGTGACTTCCGAACCACGTCGAGGGTGAACTTCCATCACCAGAAATACACATCTCTAACCCCTCAGTGGAATGACTGAGAATCGAACTCGCGGCCACCGAGGTGGCAGGCCAAGACCTTACCGATCACGTCACTGAGGTGCTTTCACGGAAATGAATAAATACCGGAAAAATATCATTTATGGAAAGCGCACAAAGCAAACGTCATACCAAGACGATTGATCAGGAAACAAAAGAATAAATGATATCTAGGGAAGTCGAACTGCGATGCAAAAAGACACCACGGACTCGTTTACTCATCTCTGGATATGAGACAAAAGAAGATCTGGCGAATAATGCAAGAGCAGAAATGCAGCGTCCTTCTGATAAGGTATTTGTTGGCTGTCGTGTATCTATTTGCTTGCTGTGCATGAAGGAGGAGGAGGGTTTCGAATAACGGATAATGCTGATCCCTAATGGAAAGGTATACGTCTCACTGTTTCAGAGGAGAGCTGCATTACCATCGACAAGTCATTTCTAAGGAAGTCGTCAATTAAGTGGAGTTGGTCTTCTTGGAATTTGAAACATTCCCGTAGTCCATGACAACTGAAATCTACAGAAAATACACTTGCAAATTAATTATTACTGCAACAGCTAATATATATTAGCTGAAATGTAATATATATATTGTACAGGTATCAATGACGTTTAACCTTAAAAGAATTGGAACACATGTATATTACTAAGATGTGTCCTGCAGGCAATTCGCATTCACATATCTGACTCTTCAACCGTAACTGTAACTGCCAATATTTACGTATATATGATACCCCTTGCCTCTCCCTCTCTCGTTCTGTATTTGCCATTATGAAGCATATATTCCATTCCCTTTAAAAAATCACAAGACTTTTTTTTTTTTAACATCTCTCTCTCTCTCTCTCTCTCTCTCTCTCTCTCTCTCTCTCTCTCTCTCTCTCTAATGAATATTCATCATCAACATGACAGTACTTCTACAATTACACCTTTGTGGGAATAACTTGTTGATTCAGTTCCATCCAATAAGATATGCATCACAAAATCCATTATGGTTCAAACAATTCCATTATGAATTTCGATGAAATTTTCATAAAACCAAAATGTCAGAACTGAACTGAAACGACAATATTTACTCGGAAAATTGAAAGGGAAACATCTGCCGGATCATTTTAATAAGCAATATTATGGGCAGGCGATGCGCATTCTCTCATTTCGAGTCTATAAATATCACAGGGATGAGAACAGTTTGATTATGAAAGCCGATATATTAAGAGTCATAACTCCCCGGTATCCTGGATTCATGATGTCGACGCCATTTAATTAAAATCTCTAAACATACACAGATGGATGACGACCTTAATTGAAGGGAAATGGAAATCGAGAGGCAATATGGACCTGTAATGAAGCATGTTTGTGTTTTTTACAACGACGACGACAACAACAACAACAACAACAATAATAATAATAATAATAATAATAATAATAATAATAATAATAATAATAATAATAATAATAGAAGAAGAAGAAGAAGGTACATGGACCAGGTCACAGACCGGCAATAATAACTTTGTTATGCATGAAAATGTGCGTAAATTAATTATAATTGACTCGCCCCTTCTAACCGAGGACCTTCGGTATATCACAGCAGAATCCGAAATCCCCAGCCATACAGAATCTACATTGGTTTCTCAATGATGCAGTTTGTTCCTAAAATTTCATGGGATGAAAAGCGATTTATTTATTTATTTATTTATATAGGTAATGCATTTCTATAGTGCAGTAGTACATATGATATTACAGGAATTCCATGAATAATTAAACGTCTAATGACGCTGTATTTCAAAGTTCCTTTATATTCTATTCATTAATTATGACTTAGACATACAGACTGTGTGGGCGATGTCCCAAATTCGCTCTTATCTACAACAAATATTTCTACTAATTTTTGCATGATGTTAAAACCGGTACAAACTAACGGATGGAACTGCTCCCAAGAAAACACAACCCGATAACGGAGGCAACAAAAACGACACAATTGGCCCATTCATTACCAAAGCTTTTCTCGGGAGAAACGTCACTGAATTGCCTAAAACGAACGTTTAAAGAAAAAGACTCCAGAAATGGAACAGAAACCGCATTCAGGTTGATCGTTTCCTTCCCTGTCAGATTCCAGATTCGGATTTCCGACAAAATCCAAAGGTTTGGAAAGTCGATCAAAAGCATAAGAACGTTAGGCATGCACCAGGTTGGAAAGCATCATGCAATTCCATTAAAATCGAAATATAGGTTTTTATTTTCTTATGAATTTTACCCTTTTTTTTAAATGAGACCCTCGTGAAATTCGTCATATTCGATTATGCTATAAGTAAATATAAACAGAAGGACAAATCTTCGTTTAAATTCACAATGAATCGGTTCCTTCGTAAGCAATAAATTCGTCATTTTGTTCATAGAAAAAATATACAGAAATGCTATCAGTTGTATATCTGTTAGTCAGCAAGTAACGTTAGTGTTGATGGGAGACACAGCGAGAGAGATATACGAACACCTGCAGAGAGAGAGAGAGAGTTAATCATTGTGAGGGCCAACCTACTGCATATCTGATCATAGACGATAATCCTACTTAGCGCAGCTTTTCCCAGCCACAGAGGTAAGTTCTGAAAATGTAATTTCTCTATAAATATTCATTCTCTTTACTTTTAGGCACGTTCTTAACACTTATAGTGAATCTCATTTCTATTATAAGTAGACCTAGAATATATTACATTTAGACGCCTCTGCAAGAAATCGTTTAAAAACAAAAGTAAAATTACTTATTACTTTACACGAGTGTATATATAGGTATATAAAGTCGAACGGGAGATGGGATGGGTGTGTGGGTGAGGGGAAATGAATACTCGGGTGGGTGTGAGAAATGGGAAAGTAGGTTGAACGTCTAGAACGCCCCTTTACAACTAACCTCTAACACGCACGAGCTGAGACTGACTGCATATATCATATCATAATAATAATATTCTTGGAAGCGAAATGAGGTTCCCCTTTCCCGGATCATTTTTCATCCTAATTAGCTAGCATGCTTGCTTGCTTGCCAGGCCAATCAAATGATCCAACAGGATCAGACGAGGGTCCCATTCGGATCATACTTAGGGGCTGATAGAGGTTTGTCCGCAGGGGGCATATATTTAATTAATCATTTATGAGGGAGGATGGAGATATCTATCTATCTATCTATCTATCTATCTATCTATATTTATATACCACAGGAAAATGATAGGCAAAAATCCAATCACTTTTGTCTTTCATAAGCCACTGTCTTAGTAAAGACGAAAGCGCTTGTATTTCTGCCTATCATTTTCCTGTGGTATTCGCTTATTTAATGAAGTCACGTGCATCCACTGTGATTTTTTAAATATGAGTATATATGTTGTATATATATTAGCAAGCATTTAACGTGTATATATTTTACTGCTTATACGCAATTGATGTGTACTCGCGGGGCTCAACAAATATATATATATATATATATATAATATATATATATATATATTATATATATATATATATATATATATATTTACAATTTACGGTACTGGATTAAAGTATTACTGTATTTTTAAGTAACACTCATTAACGAACCACTAGAAACAGCTCCCTATGAAGCATGGTCCCACACAAGAACCAAAAACTTTCCTCGAATTATGGAGTTGAGTATGTAATCACAGTCTTAATATGTTTTCGAAATATAAATTGCTTCATTCGACTGGTGTTGAAATTCATCTTATTCTGAATCACAGTAAAAAGCAAAACTCACAATAAAAATAAAGAGATACAAAATACGATATAAAATAAAACTTTGCTTTTCCATGAAAGATATTGAAGAAACTATCGCGCACAAAGGAATAAAAAGACAAAAGGTTATTGCTGGCGGCGAAGAGTGACAGAAGAAAGAGGATGTGTTCGAAGTAATTTCCCCTTAACAACAGGAGACGTTAATCGCGAAGAAAATGCGATTGAGATCATAGTACGCTTTCATAAGTTAAATTGTTTGTTTGGTTGTATGGAGTTTTTACGTTGCATGGAACCAGTGGTTATTCAGCAACTGGACCAACGGCTTTGTGTGACTTCCAAACCACGTCGAGAGTGAACTTCTATCACCAGAAATACACATCTCTCACACCTCAATGGAATACCCGAGAATCGAACTAGCGGCCACCAAGGTGGCAGGTCAAAACCATACCGATCACGCCACTGAGGCGCTTTCAATAAGTTAAAGAAGCAAAACTACGTTCTTTTAACTGTTTATGATAAACAGCGGGTATAGCATTTAGCCTCCTTTGTTCCTGTCCACAAAGGAAAACCAGAACAATATGACGTGAATCTGAGCGAACTACACGAAAGGCGATACGATGCTGCCATTAAACAGAGATTAAAAATCCTGTGAACTCGTAAAAAGAGACAAAGGGTCCCGATGGTATGTCACTGGCATCTGTCACTTGGAGATAACGGTGAAATGAGTAGGGAGTAATATGCAAAGGAAGTAGATGACAGAAAGAGACGAATTTCAATTCAAGAATATGTCATTATCCTTCAAAGGTCGTCTTTCTCTATCAAAATAATTTTAATGAAGGGTAATAGCATAAAATCATTGAAATTAGTATAGAGAGAGAGAGAGAGAGAGAGAAATGTTGGGCTTTTGCACGCATAACTTGATCAG
The DNA here is from genome assembly GCF_015104395.2 of Macrobrachium nipponense. NCBI lineage: Eukaryota > Metazoa > Arthropoda > Malacostraca > Decapoda > Palaemonidae > Macrobrachium > Macrobrachium nipponense. Next base: position 68,251,138 of record NC_061094.1, read on the forward strand.
CTATAAATTGAATTATATAAACTTTTAAACTTTTTTACCATGCTAATGCATTCAAATGTGCAAATGAAATCCATGCAAATGATAAAATTCATCAACATTCTCCCTCATTTACTCAGAATGCATGCAGATTAAAACTGAGAAAAAAATATATAAAAAAACACTGTTTATCATAAACGACGAATGAAAATATCGGTTCGAAACTGAAACAGGTTAAAACCACGACGGTATTTGCTCATCAATGCGAACTTCGTATACACCCAAACATCAAGTTGAATTCGGGATGTAAGAAAACATTGCTTTCAAGAGGACCCCCCCCCCCCCCTTCCCCCCTCCCCGTGTCTGGAATGTCCTGATAACTTTAAGGTTGACATGTCTCCGCGTCGAGGCAAGAGGAGCAGAGCCTCTGGGGGTATATTTTTAAAGGAGAATATTTGGCTGTTTAAAAGAACTGCTTCGGGGGAGAATGACTCCTTTTTCAATGAAATTAAGACGTAAAGTGTCAAAGATTCAAGCAACAACTAAGAGGATTTAAGATTATCAGCGATGACATTATCATTCCGTGTACATTCAGCGGAATAACTTTCAATACCAGAGCAAGGCAGTTCCTTTTACTGTGTAAATCATTATGCTTCTAAACGCATGAACATTAATCTGAATTCGCTAATCACGTTGTCAGTAATGATTAAATCAATAGCATAGTAGAAAGTAATATGCTGGTACGGAAACCAAAGAACAATCACTAAGAACTTAAATATAATGAGATCAATGGTCGTCATGCCTCTGGGAAATTCAAAGAGGGAGAACTACTGGCGGAAACTGAAATGAAGGCTTTACTAAAAAAAGATGGATGGGGTGGAGGACGGAGGTTTGCAGTAGAATTATAAGTTGTTCCTGTCGGAATTATTGAGTCGTTTGACCTTATTTTCCGCTGTGTTGCAGTTTCTTTTTAATGTATGTTCTTAAATTCTCTTTTCTTTTCTTGTCTTTTTTTTAATAGTTTTAATTCTTCTCTAATAATTTACTTATTCTCCCCATTTATCAGACTCCTTCCCCGAATCCCTCACGCCTTTTCCTTTATCGTTAATATATCCCAGTTTACGGCAGAAACCTTACTATTCCATGAATATAATGACCAAGATCAACCAGGAATTCTCCTCCAACTGCGCACAGCCAAGTCTACAACTCACGTAAAAAAAGATAAAAATAAAAATAAAATGGCACCTATCACTTCTCATCTAGAGCCTTTTGGAGACTCGCGCAATATTACTGCGGGCGGCGCTGCAATGCATCACCTATCAGCATAAAAATAAGGCGGCGCCTCTGTTCTACAATAACAAGGAAGGGCGGGACGATGTGACGATTCTCCGCGAGGACAGCGATATCTCGCGAAATGGCGTCATATCCTTCTTTATGCGTTGCTTTGCATAGAGACACAAGCTTACGCGCGAAGACGTTGGGTTCAACATCCTATTTTCTGCCGATAAGACTGGTGTCATATGACGAACCGAAAGGTGTAGACAGGCAATCATCGTTCACTCAGATAATCCAAACATTTCTAGCTCAGGAGATTGCATCGTATGACAAGATACCGAAAAGAATTTATTTACACCTTGCAATTACTTGGGACGTATTACCTCAAGTCCACTCGGTTAATGGGACCAGATTTTCAGCGATACTTGTGCCCCAGTTTAAAAGATAGAATTTCTCTTGCTGTGAATGAGAACAAGAATGTTGCCTTCAATACCACAGATGCCAAATCAGTGAACAGAATTGGGTCTATAGCCAAAGCCAAATTTGTCTGGGTGTCACTAGAAATCACATCTAGATGCGATCATGAGCTCAACACAATAAAGAAATAATTATAAAATAAACAAACGAAAAAATACGGTAATGCGAATAAATTCTGTATGTGTACAAAGTACCGAGCCAGAAATTCCAGAACTATGGACAATTCACAAAGGAGAATATAAATGTTATGATTGATAGAAATAATGGATGGCAAAGTTTAATGATTAACGCAACAAACCAGAACATACATTAATCTCGGTCATTTTCAAGCCATTTTTCTTAGAGATATTACTAACATTAACATGGGAATTACTCCGAGACTCGTCCTCTCCTATGAACTCGAAACCATAACTTAACCTTAATCCTAAGAGACCACAAAATAACCAGGTAACAGTAACAAAGCAAGAAAATATCGAGCGAATGACCGAAATCCGGGTAATTTCTCCAGCACCCAAATGTAAATGACCGCATCAATCAACCGCTGCGGTTATTTCTTAAAATCAAGCCCGAATATTGGAAGTCGACCTCCGTGCAAATAACCTAATCTGACTGCAATCAGGGTAACGTCGAGGCGGTCGAAATTAAATTCCGATATTGGTAAGCATTCAGAAAAATATGGAAGGGAATAAAAAAGACGCGTTTTCGAAACTTCTTGGAGGGAACGGCGAAGATTTTCGTCTCGGTTTTAATTGGCTATGCGAGGAGTTCGAGGGAGTTATTTTTACTCTTCCATCTCTTCGTTTCATGAGAGAAGTCTCCGGCAAGCTTCCCTCAATATCCTCCAGTCAGGAGATTGATTGATTCCACCACCAACACCCGCCTGTGCTTGGAAGGGGACTAATTTGCCCGAGCATAGAAAAAAAAAAAGGAATACACATCTTTGCCGTATCCCAACAAATAGTATTAATTAAAGAAATAGTATACAACTATATACTATAGTAGATTCACATCAATCGTGCATTTGATGTCTAGGCCAGTCCCTTACGACGCTCCTGATTGGCTGTTGATAAACCAATCACAGGGCTAGAAACTCTCAGTCTCTCGAGAGAGTTGACATATGCAGGATGCATGTTCCAACTCTCTTGAGGGATACTTTTGAAAGACCTATCCCTCAGGAGAGGCGGACCATAGATCCTACTTATGTGAACTCTCGAGAGACTGAAAGTTTCCTGCCCTGTCATTGGCTTATCAACAGCCAATCAGGAGCGTCGTAAGGGACTTGCCAGGACATCAAATGCACAGTTGATGTGAATCTACTATAGTAAAATATAGAATAAAATTGAAAAATGTGCCATAGGTATTAAACTAAGCAAATAATATACAATTATAAACTAGCTTAATATAGAATGAAACTGAAAAATGTGCCATCATACTGCTGATTAAAATATAACTTTCATTTTTCTCCCGCAGTGTTGAACCGAATGAATTTCATGTCTGATTTAATGCAAATGGATGCCTGATATTTCTCGTTCAATCGGATATGCTTATATTGTATTATAACTGTCAGAAACTCGGCAAATCTGCATATGCATGAAATCACTGGAAGCGAAACATGTCTAAAAATGAGTTTCTCTCGTTAGATCCTGTCGCCGCAGTCTCTCTATCGGTTTTGCTACATCTAGCAATTTCCTCATAATAGTGTTTATATATTTTCCCTTATTTCAGGACAGATTTCATCCAAACGTAAACCAAACTCACACACACACACACACACACACACACACACACACACACACACACACACACACACACACACACACACACACATATATATATATATATATATATATATATATATATATTTATATATTTATATATATATATATATATATATATATATATATATATATATATATATATATATATATATATATGCATATATTTATATATATATGTGTGTGTTTGTATTACATAATGTGTATATATATATATATATATATATATATATATATATATATATATATATATATATATATATATATATATATATATTAGGGCTTGTGCCTTGTATGATAAGGCGCCCTATGAGGTAATGTTTAGACTTGCGATAATTTACGCTAAGTCGGTTGGTATTGTTTTGCACTTCCATATTCAATGGAGTGTCTGGGGTTTGTAGATCACTTACGAAGTCGGTATTATCTTGTTGGTTATTACGACGATGTGTTAAACTCATGGTGAGGAGGTTCTGTAGAAACACGAAGTATAAAAATAGATATATTCTTGAAGTTTACATGCTGAAGATCAGATATGATTGTACAAGTCTTCTATGACGATAGCTTGATCGCTTCTGCCAATGATGATGGCTAATCCTATTCCTCTACATGATAAAGCTTAGGTAAAGAGGTACAGGTCTTCTAATGTCGATAGCTAACTCTGTTCTGCCTGCCTACCATCTCTGTTACAAGTTATGAAGGAACAGACAAGTAGTTCGAACATATGAACCATACATACAAATGACATAGTTTCATACGAACACACAATCAAAAGAAAATGACACGCTACAGATCACGTATGGCCGTAGTTGTCTCAAGCAGGGAGCTTGGACTAATGTTTATAAACAATTGAATGACTACAGGTGACGGCATGTTATCTTAGCGTCTCTAGTCTGATCACATTCCTGCAAGCAATCTGGTTGACCTCTTTAGTTTTATTCTATATCTGGACTAACATTCCATATTTTTATTATGTAACACTTACATCAGCTCGGTCAGCTACCAAAAACCAACCACTGAATATTACTCAAACTTGACTTGCATTTGACTTATAGGAGTGTGATACAGCCACTATGTGAATATATATATATATAAGTAAATAAAAATTCATTGTGTACATGAATTGATTCAAGTAATAAAATATAAAACAATGATATTGGTAAATAATAGTGATCACGTGATATATATGATACAGTTTTTTCACTTCATTTCATAAGATACATATGCTACAGAAAATACTAATGTACTCTGATAATTGCATAGAATGAAGATTAACATGATAAAATCCATATTTTAACTGATAAATTTCATTTCAGAATAAATAAGATAAAATTATTAATGTTTATGCTGATTGATTCGTTGATTTTCTGATTCATTAATCAATATACTAACTCATATATAACTGCAGATATTGGTAAGATGAAAGGTAACAGATTGATTATAGGCTACCTGATTTTGTTTTTGTACATATGTATATTGGATTCATATAATTATGATTAATATATGTTGCACTTTAAAGAGATTCCTATTGCGTACACGCAAAGATATATTTCGATTCCGTTATTTATGTCATTTATATATATATTCCTAGTGCGTACACGCAAAACAATATATTTCGATTATTCTGTTATTTATGGATCATTTATATATAGGATACATGATATTTTATATATATAGGATACATGACCGGTTATACTACTTCACTTTTAACTAGCGTTCGAACAACTTTTTCGTCCATTACACAGTTCCAGACATCCACCTATAGCCAAATGAAACGGCCTATTTTCACAGGGTTAAAACAAGGGAAAATTTGCCTGGGGGGGGCGGGTCCAACGTTCTATTTTTGCGCTCATACTTATTCTCTGCATCCTAAGCTACACGATTACGTTCGCGATGAATAAAAAAAAAAAAAAAAAACATCCCCAGCACGAGTCCTTCGCCAGCAAAGTAGAGTTGAATATCCTTCGGGTCGTAATCGTCGGAAGTATGTTTCCCTTTCGTAGTCGATTCCGACAGTAGCCGGAGCGTTCCGCATTAAAACG
>NC_061094.1:68257179-68264679 GCF_015104395.2 Macrobrachium nipponense
TTTTCTGCACGGCGTATAAACAAGGCCACGAAAATAATTCTATCTTTTCGGTTGTCTCGATGTAATGCTTTATGAGCCGCGACCCACGTGAAACTTTAACCACGTGCCGGTGGTGGCCTGGACTATATCGCTGCCAGATGCACCATTATGGCTAACTTTAACCGTATATAAAATAAAAACTATTAAGGCTGGATGGCTGCAATTTGGTATGTTAAATCATTGGAAGGGTGGATAATCAACATGCCAAGTTGCAACCCTCTAGCCTCAGTAGGTTTTAAGATCTGAGAGCGAGGACAGGAAAAAAAGTGCAGACGACAGACACAGCTGGCACAATATTTCCTCTCTGAAAAATAAGAACGAAAGAAGCCGTAAACCATTTTGAAGTTGGGTAGTAACTGGGTGACCTCTGGTGAGTTAAGGGATCGTTTAACTTGACCTTTCATGCATGCATGCTTTGCTCAGAATTATTAAAATATCCAGAACAAAAACCCATGATAACTGTTGCTTATTTATCCTATTTATATAAACGTTTTCGAATTCAAAAATTTATATAAACAGTTATAAACAAACCTACCCTGGAAAGGAAAAATACGTTACCTATTCACTGCACAAAGGGAATTCATAAACCTCCCATTATGTTTTCTCAATATCTATTTCCGAAAAGCAAATACGTTTTTGTTCTCGACTAAATTGAAAGCATCAACGTCTCTACTAATTTGGTTGCTTTAGATTTTCGAATATTGAAAAAGCAGAACATACTAATCATCTATCACTTATCTTCAAAGTGATACCGATAACCACTATAAAAGAAAAACAATAATTACAGGAAAATAAATAAACGAAAATCATATCTAAATTTATAATCGGTAAGCCAGAAGAGTGTTTTTCCACAGCCAAGTTATGTACACCCTCCCAAATATGGAAGAACAGACTTCCACAGAACAAAAATGGATTTATACATAGGTCATCTATGACCCTTGTTACGGGATGATGCGCTGGTGGCCTATCAGGGCCTGAGGTTAATGCTTCAAATATTTCTCCTGCCATGCCTGATTTCTAGGTACTGGTAAATCCTATGACAAAACCAAAATCATATCCGCAATAATATATATATATATATATATATATACTATATATATATATATATATATATATATATATATTTATAGACACACACACACACACATACATATATATATATATATTATATATATATATATATATATATATATATATATATACACTACCTATAAGTGGCAAAGGAAAATTCTAGGTAAAATGCCTTTAGCCTTTAGATTTTTTAGAAAATAGAAATATATATATATATATATATATATATATATATATATATATATATATATACATATACATATATACATATACATATATATATATAGGTATACGTATAATATATATATATATATATATATATATATATATATATATATATATACGTATATATATATATATATATAATATATATATAATATATATATATATATATATATATATATATATATATATTATCATGTATTACGTAGTTGGCATTGCTTTACTTTATTTTTATCTCAGCCTAGTTACTGCTTTTTGTTATATTTTATTGTATATAAAATTAGCGTAAGGAAATTAGTTTTTAAGGTTTTAGTTTTAAGCTTTACTTTGGTCTCGGCTGAGCGTCAAGCGAAACTGCTTGTTAAACCTCCTCCCCGCTCGTTAAATGTTTGTGAGCATCTTATTAATGCTAGTTTTTTTTTTGTTTTGTTTATCTTTCGGGTGGTTGGTGAAAAGGACACCAGTGAGGATATTGGAGGGCGCCACTTTTTTCTTTCCCGTGAACAGTTCGGCTCGCTATTCTCCCCGCATGGTTGTGCAGCTGGCATATTTTTCCTTATCGCCCTTCGAAGGATTTGTCGCCAGGTTGAAGGCGCAGGGGCATTTCTGCCATCTGCGGTGACTTTCCCCTTACAGTGTGTACTTTCCCGCGGGCTCTGATATCGGCGCTGGATCCCGACAGAGTGGACGTGGGAGACTTCACTGTATTTTTCTACGACGTCCTTCTGAGCTGCAGCGGTGGGGGCATTGAGGCCCGTGAAGGTGCAAGTAGGGCGGTTGCTACCAGGTATGGGAATTCCCCTTATGTTTTTTGGTTGGGAGCACGGACAGACTCCTTCCCCATGGTATTGGTGACCTGTGTAGCTGCACGCCCTTCAGATAGCGGAGTATTGGCCTGGTACGTGGCATTGTCCAGTGGATGTAAGAGATCACGGCTCCCCTGTATTTCGGCCTTCAGCAAGGCAAAATGTTTAGCCTGAATCGTTTGACATCCATTCATCCTTTATTTAGTGTGAGAAGCTCTTCCCGAGTATTCTTTTTGTTTGATACTCACGTATAGTGAGTCCTTCGAGACTTTTGGCATTTCTTATTGCTGCTTTATATATATATAAACAAAAACTATATATATATATATATATAGATATATAATATATGTATAGATATATATATATATATATATATATATATATATATATATATATATATGTGCCAGTCTGTGTATATCTTGTCACGAGTGATGCTGTAATTTTCGTTATTTCTTGTGGATATTATCTATTAATATGTTTGATACTTTTTATATTTAAGATTTAGTTTATAATTGTAGGTAGGAGAATTAAGTTTTCCCTTGTTGGTCTCTTACTTCTTTCCTCTCTGCTTATTTATAGGTATTGGTTTATATTAATGTTGGTGTTGGGCCCATTTTGCTAATTTATGCAAAATATATTTCTCAATATTTTCTGTCTAGGGTTTAGTGTTAGTGATTAGGAACTCCTACGGGAGTAGTAAGGACTAAGTTGTGTCCTGTATAGTCACAAGGCTGACTTTATTATTCTTTTGCTTTGTTTGTTAATAAATATTGTTGAGTTTTCCCGTGTGTTTTTGTCTCCGCGACTGATTTATTCTGGATACTTGGTAAGATCACTGTCCTCTCTATTCTTGTGTAAAAAGAACTTGCACCCTGGCCCAACAAGGGTCGTAACATATATATATATATATAGATATATATATATATATATATGATATATATATATATATATAGTATATATATATATAAAGTGGTAAAGGACAATTCTAGGCAAAATGCCTTTAAGATTCTTAGAATATAATCTGTGTAAGTCACTATCCAAAATCAGCATCCTACAGGATTCTCCTTAATCATTTTATCGAAACTGGGTTGCAACTAAATGAAATGGATAATAATCAGAGGGAAAATACTGAAAAAATAAAGACAAAAAGGCTACGTGAAATGTAACAAAACCACTGACTAAAAGCAGGACTCAGCATCTTCCTTCATTATTGAAGACCTTAAAAAGAAAAAAAAAAAACTCATTCTCGAGAAGGCAAATAAAATTCTTGAATGATGTAAACTCAACAGGAAGAATTCCTCCCTAAATTTTAGGGAATGAACGTCCGTAATGAAAGCTGAAAATTCCCGGGGACCCTAATCGAGGCGCAGGAATTTTCCAATAGATAATCTCAGAGTTAATTATCTAACTTAACGAAGGCAATTAATTTCCATTTAAATCTCTGATCCTATTTCGGTGGAAAAATTAAAAACAAACATAAGCTGAATTGCTCGGTCAACGGAATGCTCTTTTAAAGAACTGTGGCTTATTCTTAAAATGAATTCATGCATTTTTTAATGCAGATCTGTGTCCCATTTACCTGAAATTGACTCTGAAGCGGATTTTGGATAGTTTCTTAAGTGAATGTTACCTGCAATATGTTAGATATTGCTAACAATCGAAGAAATTTCGTAAACACGAAAAACAGAGAAAACACTGTCATGTTCCGGGTCAAAATGAAAAGGAAATAAATGTAAAAAAGAATCTATATTTACCATTGAGTGGCTGCCAACGCCATCAGCTACATACCACATCATTCTTAAGGTTAAGAGAAGTGAGTTAAACAAAGCAGAAATGCAACGAAAAGTTATTATCGACAAAATATTAATCTTAAAAATCACTAGACAAAATATTAATAATAAACACTCAAGAAAAATAGTTTAAAACACCACTGAAGGAAAATATTAATAAAAAAAAAAAAAAAATTCCCACTCTACAAAAAATATTAATAAAAAATACTCAAGAAAAATATTAGTAAAAAACTACATAAAAAACATATATATAAATGAAAATCCCATTCAAAGAAAAATATTAATGAAAACCCACCCAAGAAGAAAAAAGTATGAAAAACACCCTCAAGAAAAAGTAATGATAAAAACCACAATTAATATGTACTAATGAAAATCCACTCAATTAAAAACAACGCAATCCCAATCAAGAAAATTTATTAATTAAAAACCGCCCCACTCAAGAAAAAAATATATAAAACCCCACACACACACACAACAAAACAAAATTTTTTATATATAAAAAAACAGACAAGAAAAACATCAAGTAGGCCAGATATGAAGAAATGAAAAAAAAAGAACAAAGCAGGGGGGCATGCACTGGAAAGTTCCCACCCGAGGAACAAAGGGACTCTTTGTTTTATTCTCCTCTCAAGAATGAGAAGAGAGAATGTGTGAGGCTCTCGGAAAATGTTGTGGGGGAAATTTTGCACTTTACCTAAATGTTTTCATTTGTGTAAGCAACATGTACGACTGAAACTCTGAGTAATAATAATAATAATAATAATAATAATAATAATAATAATAATAATAATAATAATGTGGCGCCTTGGAGGAGTGGGTTAGGTCGTCAATAGACTTAAGTCAAGTAAGCAACATTGGGGCTGGTCAGTCTTGGTGGGTGACCGCTCTCCTCGGCGTTGATTCCTTGGGAAAGGATCTTTACCATAATTTCCTCAGTCTACTCAGCTGTAAATGAGTACTATCCCTGATGGGGTAGGGTCCAGCATATGGGTTAAATACAAACAACTCAGCAATGATGGAAAGAAGTGAAGGAAATAAACGACAACGACGTAAATGGAACCTCTGGCAACAGAGGAGCTTCGTCCGGCAACCAGGTATTCAACCCAATTGAAGGGGAAGACGGTCAGGTACTTAGAGGTCGTCCATCCAGCAACTGATCCAACCAAACGAGGAGTTAACAACAGCCTGAATTGGGAGCTACCGAGGCAAAAAGGAAGAAAATGGACATGAGAGAAAATAAGGAAATATGGAGATGCTACATCAAGCCAACCCTGAACGGAGAGAGATATGAAGAAGATTGGTCAACATCTGGATTGAGAGGAATAACACCCCCCCAAACAGAGGCAAAAAGAAGAAATGGACATGAAGAAAATAAGGAAATATGGAGATGCTACATCAGAAGCAACCCGACGGAGAGAGGATATAGAAGAAGATTGGTCAACATCTGGATTGAGAATAACATAAACAGAGCAGGCTGGAGACCAAGTAACATAAAGAAAAAGAACTGGCTCTCCCCAACAGAAGATAAGAACTGAAAGGGAAATGTCACACGACAACGAATTACACGAAGACGAACTGAGAGACGATGCCACAGAAGATGACAGGGAGGATGAGGTATCAACAACGACACACGAAGAAACACCGACGAAGTAACAGAGAGGACGGAATGGGTAGAAAAGATTAGACAATTGGATGGAGCCAGATACAGAGAGAACAAAGATCCCCTCCATGAAAGCCTACAACCACCAAGAAATTAAGGGAGAAAACAAGTGAGGTCAATGAAATAATGGGCATAATACACACCACCAGTATCACAGAAACAAAATAACTTGACATATGCAGGAGCAGATAGTAGCAGAAACTGATGGGGATTCCAACACCACAGCACAACCAACCCAACAGAAACCGAAACCAGCAACCTCCTTGGAAAAGGCGCCTGGAAAAACAAATCATGATGATGAGATCTGACTTGAGCAAACTGAAAGAGATGGCAGAAAAAAGGCTAAGAAGCAAGAAAACAGGGAGGAACTCAACGAGAAATACAAAGTACAAGAGAGGGGGACTAAACAACACAATAGAAGATGTAAAAACAGAGGCTTAAGGCCAAAGCACATAAGATCCAACGGTACATGAACAGGAATAAGGGATACCAACAGAAACGAACAAACTATTCGGAACCAACCAGAAAAGACTATACAGCCAACTAAGAGGGGAAGACAACCACCCAGAAATTCCTGAAGCCGAACCAAGTAAGAGACTCTGGGAAAACATATGGAGCAATCCATATCACACAACAAACTGCAACATGGCTCCAGGAAGTCAAGGAAGAAGAAACAGGGAGAATAAAACAACGATTCACAGAGATCACGACAGACACAGTCAGACACCAACTAAAGAAATGCCAAACTGGAAAGCCCCAGGTCCCGATGAAGTCCATGGATACTGGCTCAAAAACTTCAAGGCCCTACACCCCACGAATAGCAGAACAACTCCAGCATTGTATCGCAAAATCACCAAGCAACCCAAATGGATGACCACAGGGGAAGAACATCCTTAGTACAAAAAGACAAGAGTAAGGGAAATATAGCCAGTAACTACAGGCCTATCACCTGCCTACCAATTATGTGGAAGTTACTAACAGGTATCATCAGTGAAAGGCTATCAACTACCTAGAGGAGACAACACCATCCCCCACCAACAGAAAGGCTGCAGAAGAAGTGTAGGGGCACAAAAGACCAGCTCCTGATAGACAAAATGGTAATGAAGAACAGTAGGAGAAGGAACCAACCTAAGCTGGCATGGATAGACTATAAGAGCCTTCGACATGATACCACACACATGGCTAATAGAATGCCTGAAAATATATGGGGCAGAGGAAAAACACCATCAGCTTCCTCAAAAATACAATGTGCAACTGGAATACAATACTTACAAGCTCTGGAATAAGACTAGCAGAGGTTAATATCAGGAGAGGGATCTTCCAGGCCGACTCACTGTCCCCACTACTCCTCGTAGTAGCCATGATTCCCATGACAAAAGTACTACAGAAGATGGATGCCGGGTACCAACTCAAGAAAAGAGGCAAACAGAATCAACCATCTGATGTTCATGGACGACATCAAGCTGTAAGGATTGTATCTGGGGACATCAGGATGGAGTTTAGGAATAGAAAAATGCGCCTTAGTCAAGATACAAAAGGCAAAGTAACGAGAACTGAAGGGATAAAGCTACCAGATGGGAGCAACATCAAACACATAGAGAGACAGGATACAAATACCTGGGAATAATGGAAGGTAGGGGAGGGGGGTATAAAACACCAAGAGATAGGGAACACGATCAGGAAAGATATATGCGAGACTCAAAGGCGATACTCAAGTCAAACTGCAACACCGCCGGAAATATGATAAAAGCCATAAACACATGGGCAGTGCCAGTAATCAGATACAGTCGCAGGAATAGTGGAATGGACGAAGGCAGAAGTCCGCAGCATAGATCAGAAAACCAGGAAACTATGAACAAATACACAAAGCACTACACCCAAGAGCAAAATACGGACAGACTATACATAAACA
>NC_061094.1:68269679-68302022 GCF_015104395.2 Macrobrachium nipponense
AGTATTAGGTTCTTGGTACCTTTTGGGCATTTTCAAGAGAAACATTTCGACCATTCTTCTTTAATGTTCCTTCACAAGTTCAAACGCATTACGAAACTTCCGTAAATTATTGAGTTGAATAACTGGACGGCTTTTTCATTGCAAGAGGACGCCTTTCTTATAGTTGCTTTTCCTTCGCAGAAGAGAGAAAGAGTTTAAGAGAAAAACACGAGGCAAAGGAAGAAGTAAATGATAATCATTTTGAAAAAGCTATCCCAAGAATACATTACTGATGATTCTGTTTGAAGTGGCAGCACAGACGCAAGATAATTTCAAGACGTCTATGTCTTTGTTGGAAACTTTCCAACACAGGGTAAAAATCTGGAAGCACAAAGACCAAACAACGCCAGCAAGTGCCCATTTCTTTTAGTCTTTTTTTTATGATTATTATTACTCCCGGCTAAGCTCTAGTGCAGTGGGGGTTAAAATACTAAAAGCGTAGTCGGAAGAAGAAGAAGAAGAAGAAAAGAAGAAGAAAAAAAAAAAAAAAAAAGAAGAAGAAAAGGTCGTCGACGTAAAAAAAAAAAAAAAAAAACAAAAAAAAAAAAAAAATTCGTCGGAAGTATAGAAAAAAAAAGTAGTCGGAAGTAAAATAAATGGAAGTATAAAAAAAACTAGTCGGAAGTAAAAAGAAAATGAAAGTATAAAAAAAATAGTCGGAAGTAAAAAGAAAATGAAAGTATAAAAAAAATAGTCGGAAGTAAAAAGAAAATGAAAGTATAAAAAAAGTAGTCGGAAGTAAAAAGAAAATGAAAGTATAAAAAAAGTAGTCGGAAGTAAAAAAAAAAATACAAGTATAAAAAAGTAGTCGGATGTAAAAAAAAAATTTAAAAAAACGAAAAAAGTAGTCGGAAGTAAGAAAAAAGAAAGCAGTCTGAATAAAAAAAAAAAAGTTCCTTTGTCGCCATTGATGCTAAGGCCGCGAATAAAGAGCAAACAGCAGACGAAAAAAAAATAGTGAATTCGTCTCTGCTTCATAGTACCTAGGAAGAGAGAGAGAGAGAGAGAGAGAGAGAGAGATGACGCTCTATGCACATCAATCTAGGATTTTCTCTTTCTAACGGTGTGTTTCCAAGTCTGGACTAGACAGTCTATTACTAGCGTTATGAAATTATTCAATTTGCAACATAATAAAGAGGTCATCATTTACTCAGTGAAATGACCGAGAATCGAACTCGCGGCTAAACGAGGTGGCAGGCCAAGACCTTACCGATCACGCCACTGAGGTGCTTTCACTGAAATGAATAAATACCGGAAAAATATCATTTAAGAAAAGCGCACAAAGCAAACGTCATACCAAGACGTTTGATCAAGAAACAAAAGAATAAATGATACCTAGGGAAGTCGAACTGCGACGAATAAAGACACGACGGACTCGTTTATTCATCTCTGGATATGAGACAAAAGAAGATCTGACGAATAATGCAAGAGCAGAAATGCAGCGTCCTTCTGATAAGGTATTTGTTGGCTGTCGTGTATCTATTTGCTTGCTGTGCATGAAGGAGGAGGGTTTCGAATAACGGATAATGCTGATCCCTAATGGAAAGGTATACGTCTCACTGTTTCAGAGGAGAGCTGCATTACCATCGACAAGTCATTTCTAAGGAAGTCGTCAATTAAGTGAAGTTGGTCTTCTTGGAATTTGAAACATTCCCGTTGGTCTTCTTGGAATTTGAAACATTCCCGTTGTCCATGACAACTGAAATCTACAGAAAATAAATACCCTTGCAAATTAATTATTACTGTAACAGCTAATATACATTAGCTGAAATGTAATATATATATTGTACAGGTATCAATGACGTTTAACCTTAAAAGAATTGGAACACATGTATATTACTAAGATGTGTCCTGCAGGCAATTCGCATTCACATATCTGACTCTTCAACCGTAACTGTAACTGCCAATATTTACGTATATATGATTCCCCTTGCCTCTCCCTCTCTCGCTCTCTATTTGCCATTATGAAGCAAATATTCCATTCCCTTTAAAACATCACAAGAATTTCTTTTTTTAGCATCACGAAAACAAATGATTGCATTTTGGTTCCAAACAGTTTAAGTCTCTCTCTCTCTCTCTCTCTTCTCTCTCTCTTCTCTCTCTCTCTCTCTCTCTCTCTCTCTAATGAATATTCATCATCAACATGACAGTACTTCTACAATTACACCTTTGTGGGAATAACTTGTTGATTCAGTTCCATCCAATAAGATATGCATCACAAAATCCATTATGGTTCAAACAATTCCATTATGAATTTCGATGACATTTTCATAAAACCAAAATGTCAGAACTGAACTGAAACGACAATATTTACTCGGAAAATTGAAAGGGAAACATCTGTCGGATCATTTTAATAAGCAATATTATGGGCAGGCGATGCGCATTCTCTCATTTCGAGTCTATAAATATCACAGGGATGAGAACAGTTTGATTATGAAAGCCGATATATTAAGAGTCATAACTCCCCGATATCCTGGATTCATGATGTCGACGCCATTTAATTAAAATCTCTAAACATACACAGATGGATGACGACCTTAATTGAAGGGAAATGGTAATCGAGAGGCAATATGGACCTGTAATGAAGCATGTCATGAGCTTTTTCACAACAACAACAACAACAACAACAATAATAATAATAATAATAATAATAATAATAATAATAATAATAATAATAATAATTAGAAGGTACATGGACCAGGTCACAGACCGGCAATAATAACTTTGTTATGCATGAAAATGTGCGTAAATAAATTATAATTGACTCGCCCCTTCTAACCGAGGACCTTCGGTATATCACAGCAGAATCCGAAATCCCCAGCCATACAGAATCTACATTGGTTTCTCAATGATGCAGTTTGTTCCTAAAATTTCATGGGATGAAAAGCGACTTATTCATTTATTTATTTATTTTTTTAGGTAATACATTTCCATAGTGCGGAAGTACAGATGCTAATACAGGAATTCCATGAATAATTACACGTCTAATGAGGCTGTATTTCAAAGTTCCTTTATATTCTATTCATTAATTATGACTTAGACATACAGACTGTGTGGGCGATGTCCCAAATTCGCTCTTATCTACAACAAATATTTCTACTAATTTTTGCATGATGTTAAAACCGGTACAAACTAACCGATGGAACTGCTCCCAAGAATACACAACCCGATAACGGAGGCAACAAAAATGACACAATTGGCCCATTACCAAAGCTTTTCTCGGGAGAAACGTCACTGAATTGCCTAAAACGAACGTTTAAAGAAAAAGACTCCAGAAATGGAACAGAAACCGCATTCAGGTTGATCGTTTCCTTCCCTGTCAGATTCCAGATTCGGATTTCCGACAAAATCCAAAGGTTTGGAAAGTCGATCAAAAGCATAAGAACGTTAGGCATGCACCAGGTTGGAAAGCATCATGCAATTCCATTAAAATCGAAATACAGGTTTTTATTTTCTGGTGAATTTTACTTTTTTTTATGAGACCCTCGTGAAATTCGTCATAGTCGATCATCTTCTTCCTAGCTTAAACCTATTTTTATATGGGGTCGCCATTGTGAATGAGTCGTCTCCATCGATTTCTGTCCTGTGCCTCGTTCTCATTTATACCTTTCAATACCATATCTTCCCCTACACAGTCACGCCATCTCTTTCTTGGTCTTCCCTTCTTCCTTCTACCCCGCACTTCCATTTCCATCGTATGTCTTCCAACATGACGGTCGTCCCTTCGTAACAGGTGTCCATACCATCGAAGCCTTCCTTCCTGTATTTTCTTCGATATTTCAACTACCTTTGTCGATCCTCTTATATACTCATTTCTAATCATATCTTCCCTTGTTGCTCCCGACATACATCTCAATATTCTAATTTCTGCTACACCCATCTTCTTCTCCTCTGTTTTCCTCATACTTGCTGTTTCTGTTCTATATAACATTGCTGGTCTGACCACCGTCCTATGAAACTTTCCTTTCAATTTCAGAGGGACCTTCTTGTCACAGAGGACCCCTGATACAGACCTCCAGGTTATTCCTCCTGCCTGAAATTCGGTGTCTCACCTCTTGGTCCATGCTTCTACATCCTCTAATACAGGCCCTAAGTACTTGAACTTCTGTACTTTCTTTATTTCTTCCCCACCCAATCTTATGCTACTTCCACCGTCCTCAGTAATACTGTAACACATATATTCGGTTTTTGATCTGCTTATTCTCATTCCTCTCTCCTCAAGTGCTGCTCTCCACCTCTCCAACCTCCCCTCCAACTCCTCCCTCCCCTCTGAACACAATACAACGTCATCGGCGTATAATATGCACCATGGCACTGCTTCTTCAACATCCCTGGTCATTACATCCATCACGATGTTGAAGATGTATGGGCTAAGTGCTGACCCCTGGTGTAATCCAACTCCTATCTCAAATCCATCCCTCTCTCCAACACTGCTCCTCACTCTAGTATACACATTCCTGTACATCTCATGAATAATTCTGACATACTTTTCCGGCACCATCTTCTCCCTCAAACATCTCCATATTTCTTGCCTTGGCACTCTGTCATAGGCCTTTTCCAGGTCTATGAATACCAGATGCAGGTCTCGTTGTTTTTCTCTGAATAATCCTAACTATTCCTTCCCTATTCTCACTTCCTCTCTCAGCCTCAGCCTGCATCTATTATTCTTTCCAAAATCTTCAACGTGTGAGACATTAGTTTTATACCTCTGTAATTACTGCATTCCTGAACATCACCTTTACCTTCAGATTATGCTATTGGTAAATATAAACTTAAGGACAAAACTTCGTTTACATTCACAATGAATCGGTTCCTTCGTAAGCAATAAATTCGTCACTTTGTTCATAGAAAAAATATGCAAAAATGCTATCAGTTGTATATCTGTTAGTCAGCAAGTAACGTTAGTGTTGATGGGAGACACAGCCAGAGAGATATACGAACACCCGCATAGAGAGAGAGAGAGAGAGAGAGAGAGAGAGAGAGAGAGAGAGAGAGAGTTAATCATTGTGAGGGCCAACCTACTGCATATCCGATCATAGACGATAATCCTACTTAGCGCAGCTTTTCCCAGCCACAGAGGTAAGTTCTGAAAATGTAATTTCTCTATAAATATTCATTCTGTTTACTTTTAGGCACGTTCTTAACACTTATAGTGAATCTCATTTCTATTATAAGTAGACCTATATATTAAATTTTGACGCCTCTGCAAGAAATCGTTTAAAAACAAAAGTAAAATTACTTATTACTTTACACGGGTGTATATATAGGTATATGAAGTCGAACGATGAGGGTGTGTGGGTGCGGGGAAATGAATAACTCGGGCGGGTGTGGGAGATGGGATGGGTAGGTTGAACGTCTAGAACGCCTCCCCCTTACAACTAACCTCTGACACGCACGAGCTGAGACTGACTGCATATATCATATCATAATAATAATATTCTTGGAAGCGAAATGAGGTTCCCCTTTCCCGGATAATTTTTCATCCTAATTAGCTAGCTAGCTTGCTTGCCAGGCCAATCAAATGATCCAACAGGATCAGACGAGGGTCCCATTCGGATCATACTTAGGGGCTGATAGAGGTTTGTCCGCAGGGGGCATATATTTAATTAATCATTTATGAGGGAGGATGGAGATATCTATCTATCTATCTATCTATCTATCTATCTATCTATCTATCCTATATATATATATATACCACAGGAAAATGATAGGCAAAAATCCAATCACTTTTGTCTTTCATAAGCCATTGTCTTAGTAAAGACGAAAGCGCTTGTATTTCTGCCTATCATTTTCCTGTGGTATTCGCTTATTTAATGAAGTCACGTGCATCCACTTTGATTTTTTAAAATATGAATATATACGTTGTATATGTATTAGCAAACATTTCATGTGAATATATTTCACTCCTTATACACAATTCTTATGTGTAACGAGGAATTACGAAATTTCGGGGCTCAACAATGATCAGCTATAAATATATATATATATATATATATATATATATATATATATATATATATATTATAGTATATTATATTATACATGTATATATATATATATATATATATATATATATATATATATATTTCGGTACTGGATTAAATTATTACTGTATTTTTAAGTAACACTCATTAACGAACCACTAGAAACAGCTCCCTATGAAGCATGGTCCCACACAAGAACCAAAAACTTTCCTCGAATGATGGAGTTGAATATGTAATCACAGTCTTCCATATGTTTTCGAAATATAAATTGCTTCTTCCATCTGGTGTTGAAATTCATCTTATTCTGAATCATAGTAAGAAGCAAAACTCACATCAATAAAGAGATACAAGATACGATTTAAAAAATAAACCTTTGGCTCCATGAAAGATATTGAATAAAAAGACAAAAGGTTATTGCTGGCGGCGAAGAGTGACAGAAGAAAGAGGATGTGTTCGAAGTAATCACATCTGCAAACTGTTTAAATCTCCCCACAACAGGAGACGTTATTCGAGCGTATCGTCAGTCTTGAAGGAAATACGATTGAGATCTCAGAATGTTTTAAGAAGTTAAATTGTTTGTATGGTGTTTTTACGTTGCATGGAACCAGTGGTTATTCAGCAACGGAACCAACGGCTTTGCGTGACTTCCAAACCACGTCGAGAGTGAACTTCTATCACCAGAAATACACATCTCTCACACCTCAATGGAATACCCGAGAATCGAACTAGCGGCCACCAAGGTAGCAGGTCAAAACCATACCGATCACGCCACTGAGGCGCTTTTAATAAGTTAAAGAAGAAAAACTACGTTCTTTTAACTGTTTATGATAAACAGCGGGTAAAGCATTTAGCCTCCATTGTTCCTGTCCACAAAGGAAAACCAGAACAATATGACGTGAACCTGAGCGAACTACACAAGAAAGGCGATACGATGCTGCCATTAAACAGAGATTAAAAATCCTGTGAACTCGTAAAAAGAGACAAAGGGTCCCGATGGTATGTCACCGGCACCTGTCACTTGGAGATAACGGTGAAATGAGTAGGGAGTAATATGCAAAGGAAGTAGATGGCAGAAAAAGACGAATTTCAATTCAAGAATATGTCATTATCCTTCAAAGGTCGTCTTTCTCTATCAAAATAATTTTAATGAAGGATAATAGCATTAAATCATTGAAATTCGTAGAGAGAGAGAGAGAGAGAGAGAGAGAGAGAAATGTTGGGCTTTTGCACGCATAACTTAATCAGCTATAAATTGAATTATAAAATCTTAAACTTTTTTTTTTACCATGCTAATGCATTCAAATGTGCAAATGAAATCAATGCAAATGATAAAATTCATCAACATTCTCCCTCATTTACTAGAATGCATGCAGATTAAAACTGAGAAAAAAAAATATTAAAAAACACTGTTTATCATAAACGACGAATGAAAATATCGGTTCGAAACTGAAACAGGTTAAAACCACGACGGTATTTGCTCATCAATGCGAACTTCGTATACACCCAAACATCAAGTTGAATTCGGGATGTAAGAAAACATTGCTTTCAGAGCCCCCCCCACTCCCCTTGTCTGGAATGTCCTGATAACTTTAAGGTTGACATGTCTCCGCGTCGAGGCAAGAGGAGCGGAGTCTCTGAGGGTATATTTTTAAAGGAGAATATTTGGCTGTTGAAAAGAACTGATGATATTTCTTCTTCTGCTTCGGGGGAGAATGACTCGTTTTTCAATGAAATTAAGATGTAAAGTGTCAAAGCTTCTCAAGCAACAACGAAGAAGATTTAACATCATCAGCGATGACATTGTTCAGTGAACTTTCAACGGAATGCCTTTCGATACCAAAGCAAGGCATTTCCTTTTACTGTATAAATCATTATCCTTCTAAACGCATGAACATTAATCTGAATTCGCTAATCACGTTGTCAGTAATGAGTAAATCAATAGCATGGTAGAAAGTAATATGCTGGTACGGAAACCAAAGAACAATCACTAAGAACTGAAATATCAGGTACATAATGAAATCAATGGTCGTCATGCCTCTGGGAAATTCAAAGAGGAAGAACTACTGGCGGAAACTGAAATGAAGGCTTTAACTTTAACTTAAAAAAAAAAAAAAAAAAAAAAAAAAGATGGAGGGGGTGGGGGGCGGAGGTTTGCAGTAGAATTATAAGTTGTTCCTGTCGGAATTATTGAGTCGTTTGACCTTATTTTCCGCTATGTTGCAGTTTCTTTTTAATGTCTGTTCTTAAATTTTGTCTTCTTTTTTTGTCTTTTTTTTAATAGTTTTAATTCTTCTCTAATACTTTACTTATTCTCCCCATTTACAGAATCCTTCCCCGAATCTCTCACGCCTTTTCCCTTAATCGTTAATATATCCCAGTTTATGCCAGAAACCTTACTATTCCATGAATATAATGACCAAGATCACGTAAAAAAAATAAAACAAAATGGCACCTATCACTTCTCCCCAAGAGCCTTTTGGAGACTCGCGCAATATTACTGCGGGCGGTGCTGCAATGCATCATCTATCAGCATAAAAATAAGGCGGCGCCTCTGTTCTACAATAACAAGGAAGGGCGGGACGATGTGACGATTCTCCGCGAGGACTGCGATATCTCGCGAAATGGCGTCATATCCTTCTTTATGCGTTGCTTTGCATAGAGACACAAACCTTACGCGCGAAGACGCTGGGTTCAGCATCCTATTTTCTGCCGATAAAACTGGTGTCATATGACGAACCGAAAGGTGTAGACAGGCTATCATCGTTCACTGAGATAATCCAAACATTTCTAGCTCAGGAGATTGCATTGTATGACAAGATACCGAAAAGAATCTATTTACACCTTGCAAGTACTTGAGACCTTGTTACAACCTCCCAGGTTGCAGTACAGGTTCTTTTTAGGTCTTTATATTCTCAAGGATTGCAGTCAGTAAATGTACCTCAGTGACAAGGAAGGACGGAAACAGAAACTCAAGAAAAACTTAACAATATTTATATAAACTAGAACAATGACTTAAATCAACCTTGTGAGATTAAATACACTTAATTGTACAGAATATTCAAGAGAACAAATACCTGGTTCTCGGGAACTCACAAGAAAACCTAAAGCTAATACACTAAGCCCTAAACAAGAGAAAACCCCAAGAGAGAAAACATACTTAATATATAACAAGTTGGATCCAAAATAAGGCTAGCCAAAATAATCAATAACCTAATAATAATAAGGTAGAAGGAGTAAGAGATTGATAAACAAGGAAAACCTTAATAATTCCTACCTACAACACAAAGCTAAACAATGTGGAACTCGGTCCACTAAATACTAACACACAAACAAATATGACAACATATACATGTAAACTTATACATATATATATTTATAAATAATAAAAATTGGCAAAAATAAACAATTTCACCTCGAGTGAAATTCCAGAAGAGGAGTTGAAATCAGGGCCGTGATCAGTCCATCAAGCTGCTAACGGAAGGGCAAATACTTTACGCCAGGTACTGAAGGGCAACATCTCCCGATACAAGAGGAACGATAGTACGTCTTACCTGGCGACAGACTCCCTACTAGCCACCTCACGAGTCAAGTAGCTCTCACTCCCGTATAACAGCTGGACGAGGATGACACGGCAGGTAAATCCAGAATCCAGTGCCGGGATACAGCGACGACACTGGTTTTCCCGTCAAAATCCTCAGACGGGAAAAAGGGCAGAAACAGTGGTCGCAGATGACACAGCGTCTGCTAAACTCAACAACAGTGTGAAGGTCGCAGGTGACAACAACACCTGCGCGAGAAAAAAGCCGTGATCCAGGGACACACACACAACAGACGTATATATGCGTCTTCCAAAATCCGTGAGCGAAATATCCAAGTGCGTGGTCCAAAAGGCAAGTATCCAAAGTCGTCCTCCAAATCAAAATATATGCTGCGACAGGAAACAGTACTGGTGAGAGCTTGTCAAGACCCGAACTCCCGTTGACCGGTCGACCATGTCCACTCATCACCTTCCCAGTGTTTATAAACACTCAAAGCAAAAGAATAACAATCGTTAAAACGATAGTTCACTAATACACAAAAGAGGAGGAGGAGGCGCAAAAACACTGAAACAATCGTAAAGCCACTTAACTTTCGGTAACACAAGAGTAAACATACTCAGCAAAAATTTAACTTTAATAAGTAACAAAAAGTAACAAGGCTGATTTAAATCAACAAAAGAAATAATAATAGTGTTTTACGTTAGCCAATAATCCTTCCTCCCCCAAAACAAAAAAATTATTCACATAGAATACATTTTTTTAAAATCAAATACTGTAAGAATGCTGAAATGAAAAGGAATTAATATATATTATAGAGATACAAAACAGATCAAGATAAATATTTAAACAACCTGAAAAATAAGGTTATGAATATTATTACAATATACATGACAAAAGAAGCATAGCTTCACGAGAAAACTTACCAAACCAGACAATAGGGCACCTTAAAGAAGGCTAAACCAAGACTCGAACGAGTACCAAAAAAAACTGAAAAAAACGATAGACCTTACCGAGGTTGAACATACAAAAACAACGCACTTAACCAAACCTACATCTAAACTAAACTCTAAGATAAGGACTCACTCATACTCACACACATACTTGCATACTTGCCATCATATTTTACTATGCAAAAATAGTTTTATACAAACCCAATGAAGACACGAGAAGGGCGAGGGAGGGACAAAAGCCAAGATTACATACGAGAAAGGGCATCAGGAATATGGTTCTCAGATCCCTTAATATGTTTTGATAACCAGAGAGAATTCCTGCAACTGCAGAGCCCACCTTAAAATCCTCTGGTTGGATCCTTTCATCCGTTCGATGAACACTAGAGGATTGTGGTCAGTCCAAATCTATATAGGGAAAGAGAAATTAGTCACATAGGGTTTAAAATGTAGCAGAGTACGAACCAAGGCCAAAGCCTCCTTCTCAATAGTGGTAGTACCTTTTCTCGCTGCCAATAACTTACGGCTGAAGTAAGACACAGGACGAACCTCTCCAGCCTCATTCCTCTGAAAGAGGACACCCCCAATGCCTACATCACTGGCATCCACCGCAATAATGAAAGGTTTCTGAACAAAATCAGGGGACATTAATATTGGGTTTGACACCAACACCAGTTTAAGTTTAAATAAAAGACTCTTCACATTGAGGAGACCACACAAATTTCTGTCCGTTTTTTTTCTAACAGCTTAGTAAGCTGTTAGAAAAAGTTTCGCACAAAACCGCCTATAATGCACCGTCATACCGAGAACTCTCCGAACTGCTCTGACATTTGCACGGCGGCTCTTCAAATTTATAATGGGCCTCGAGATTGGCTTGTTTAGGGGCTACCTGTTCCCAAACCCAAACCTCATGACCCCAAATACATACTTTGGCCTTGCCAAATTCACACTTACCTAAGTTCACAACAAGACCGGCGGCCCTCAACAGCTTCAAACACTTTTCTCAACCTTACCATATGAGTTCGACAATCCTTGCTGTGAACAACTAATCATCAATATAAAATTTCAGTGCCTTCCCAAACCACAAATGACTCTGTTTCATAAGCCGCTGAAAGGTACATGCAGCATTCTTCATCCCAAAAGGCATTACTTTACATTCGTAAAGCCCAAAGGGAGTTACAAAAGCAGAAATTTCCCTGGCTCGATTCAGACAGGGGCACTTGCCAATATCCTTTCAACAGATCTAACTTAGTAATAAATTTTGCAGACCCTATCTGATCAAGACAGTCCCATCAATGCTGGGCAAAGGAAAGGAGTCATTTTTAGTACTGGCATTAACCTTACTAACGGTAATCCACACACATAACGGTACTTCCCATCAGACTTCTTAACCAGAACTATCGGAGAGCTCCAAGGACTTATCGAAGGGTTTGGACGAGGTCATGCTCCAGCATATACTTTATTTCCTCCTCGACTATGTCCCTCTTCACTGGATTTAGTCGATAAGGACTCTGCTTTACGGGGAAGCACTGCCCACATCCACATCATGCTGAAGCAAACCTCGTCCTACCTGGCGAACTCTGAAATACTTTCGGAAAAGACAGATTAAATTAATAATGTCCCTCTGGTAACTTCCAAGATGGTCAAGCCCTCCTTTCAAAACCTCTAGATTTTTTGAATATTAGGAGGAGCATCAGAAGACACCTGACCAACTAAGTCCTCAAAGTTATCCTTCGGGAGGCTCCTACAACCATAGACACAGGCTCATACATAGCTAAGGATCTCTACCACATGAAATATAAGATTTTAATCTATTAATATGAAAGACCGGCACTTTCGTTTGGTCCCGGGGGCTTCAATTTCATAAATTCACCTCAGACAATTTTCTCAAAAAACCTCCTTTCCAGGGCCTTATCCTTGGTTCGAGGAAATTTGTCTGAGTCTGTACTCAACACCAATACTAATTCCCCAGGCTCAAATGACCGCACCTTGGTTTTCCCTATCAAAATTTGATTTCATGACTGCTTGGGAGGAAGCCAAATTTTTTCTCTAGCAAATTTCCATGCAATGGCTAATTTCTTCCGTAAATTCTCTACAAATTCCACCACATTAATTTTCCTCCCTTCTGACCAGGATGCAAGCAATTCGTGGAAAATTCCAACGGACCACGTACCGTGTCCAAAACACCAGTTCGAAGGGAGCTACACCTGTATGAATTCGGATGGTTCCTTATAGCAAAGAGAGCAAAGGAAGCCCTTTTTTCCATCCTCTCCTTGTTTCATAGCAGTATTCTTTAACACTGATATAAGTGGCTGGTGGAATCTTCCACCACACCCTGACTCTCTGAATGATAAGGTACGCTGGGTAGTGTGCTTGAATGGCCAGTTCAGCACACTTACCCCTAAATACCTTACTTGTAAAATTCGTCCCACAGTCGGTCTGAATTTTACGAGGGAGTCCATATCTGGAGAAAAAATTCATAGCTTTTCAAATACTGCTTTGAGGTAATTTTTTTTTTCATTGGGAATGCCTTCAGGAATCCAGAAGCCCTGTCCATAATCGTCAGGAGATGAGAAACCAAACAGTCTTTTGTTCTGGGCAAAGGCCCTACCACATCTATTACCAATTCTACAAAAGGTTCCCCAATTGCAGTAATTGGATTTAAAGGTGCCTTTAGGGATTACTTGATTGGGTTTTCCCATCACCTGACAAACCTCACAGTTACTAACAAATTGTTTTTCACAGATAAATTTAATCCTGGCCACCCCAAAAACATTTTGCCAACCTCTTGAAAGTCTTAAATACTCCAAAGTGACCGAGAAAAAGAATCATCATGTGACAACTCAAACAGACCTCCCTAAATTGTGAGGGAAAACCACAATTTGTTCCACTCGAGAAGTCTCATTCAGATCATGTGTAGATGGGCGGACTAACTCTGTATACAAACCTTTTATTACACAAAACCTTGGTTTAGTTAAATCGGCTGTGTCACCCAACTCAAAATCAAACTCTTGTTTCTGAGCCTCAATAAACGTGAAACGGTCCCAATCAGGTTGCAAGATATTACTATACTACTAGGACTATCTACTGGCCCAGGGCCTTTCTAAACTCGACTTCTAAACTACTTAAATCTAAGTCATCATCATTTATCAAATTAGTCTGCCTTAGCAGATGCCCGGGTCGTCACAGCCACTGGACAAGCATCCATAGTCAAAATAGGGAATAATTCCAGACCCCATTATGGTCTAACATGTCATTTTCCTAGAATACCATCAATACCTGAATGGGGAGACTCTCACAACAGCCAACTCAGTTACTTTTATTATACCCAGGGAAGGATAACTCAACCTCTACCAAGGGATCTGAACCAATGTGTTCGGGAACCCTCCCAGAACCACATAATTCCCTGAATATTTAACTAGACTATTCAATGATCTTTCAATACTAATGACCGAGCAGACCCTGTGTCTCGCAAAAATCCACCTTAAGGACTCCTGAATCAGTAACCAGTCTACCAGGCCATATATTTATCATAGAGTCATGCCTGAACTACCCAGATGGATTCACATTACTGCTGTCACAACTAATCTCATTTACCCACTAACAACCACTGATGGATTCTCAAACCTTGGAATTAGATTTTATTTGAAATTAGAGATATAGGGCGTGTCAACATTGTTACCATTTCTCTGGAGATACCTCCTTCTAGCAATTACACTGAGCCTGATTAATGCCCGGGCTTATTGCAACCAAAAGCAGGTCCCATTACCTACTGCTCGCATTACCAGACATAACCTGTTTTTTTGGAAAGATCTAGTGTGTCCCACCACTTGAGACCTTTCCCGACTATTCTCATTCCTAGAATAGGTTGGAACCACCCTGAATGTTTTTACCCTATTATCTACCACATTACCAGATTTATTATTAAAGTTATTTGGCCTAGCAGACTGGAAATTTATAACCTGGGACCCAAAATTAACCGGACCCCGCTCGATGGGTCAAAAAACAAAACTCATCGGCAATCTGAGCCGCCCTTACTTAGACTGACCGCTTTTACTTCCTCCAAGGTTATATCCTCAGTTCCTTACTACAATATTTCTTAATTCTTCTAACAGCATTAAATTTCCCTCAAGGAGGAGAAAGAGGCTACCTGTCGACTCTTTAGCCAATCATCAAATTGCTCTTCCTTGAGCCTAGCAAACTCACGAATGAAAGGGAAACATGCTTAGAAAAAGTTTTCTAAAATTTTAGGCGATAGGCCTCACTGGACAAGGTCATAAGCCTTGAGGACCAACGACTTCACTTTACTGTAATCACGGGCTACACCCTCCTCCAAAGAATTATACACCCGGATTGCCTTGCCCCCAGCCTACACTGAATTAAGACTGTCCACATCTCAGTGGGCCAAGACAACCTGGTAGCTACCCCGTTCAAAAGCCTTAAAAATCAGGCACATTTCTTCATCAAATACAGGGACCAACTTCAGAGCTGCCCCTATATTAAATTTATCAGCAGATGGTCCACAGGGAGTACTTAATCTATTAAGGGAGAACCTTGTCACCCTAGCCACAACTCCAAATTTACATTTGGCCATTCTAGCTCATGCCGCCGCCACCCCTCTCGTTCTCTTCAAACTCGAGCTTCATTAACTTCTATCTCTTACAAAATTAGCTATATTCACTGTCCTCCTGGGACACTACCGGCTGGACTGGGGCTGCTACATTCACTGGGTACAGGGTGTTTTCTACCAAAAAAGGGGTTAGTGGACACATTTGATTTAATTTGCAAATTAGCCTGCCCTTCAAAATAGTTCCAGTACGCGGAGGACTCTTCAAACAAGAAAGACCTGGATTGACACTCAACATCCTCAATCACACTACCCTCTTGCTCTGAGTCACTATCACCACACTGTCAAAATCCCTAACTAAATTTTCTCCTTCAGCCATACCTTGAGCTACCTTACTTTTCACAGCTATCAGCAACTGGGCCCTAGTGTTTGCAGCCCTAAGTGGGACACCTAACCAGCGAGCACAACTCACCAAATACTCCTTATTCAGAACAGGAAGATGCCTAAGGCAATCTGCCGATCCCAAAAAACTCAGCTGGATCAAAAAAAACAAATTCCTCCATGGTTCCAAAATAAAGGGGGGAAAGTAAGGCAAATATCAAACAGAAACAAACACTGCATAAATCCACCAAGCGCTGTTCCGCCAACCAAAAACACTGAGAACACCTGAGTGCAATCCTGTCCACGGTCGCCAACTGTTTACAACCTCCCAGGTTGCAGTACAGGTTCTTTTTAGGTCTTTATATTCTCAGGATTGCAGTCAGTAAATGTACCTCAGTGACAAGGAAGGACGGAAACAGAAACTCACAAAACTTAACAAATATTTATTATAAACAGAACAATGACTTAATCAACCTTGTGAGATTAAATACACTTAATTGTACAGAATATTCAAGAGAACAAATACCTGGTTCTCCGGAAACTCACAAGAAAAACCTAAAGCTAATACACTAAGCCCTAAACAAGAGAAAAACCCCAAGAGAGAAAACATACTTAATATATAACAAGTTGGGATCCAAAATAAGGCTAGCCAAAATAATCATAACCTAATAATAATAAGGTAGAAGGAAGTAAGAGATGATAACAAGGAAAACCTTTATATTCCTACTACACACAAAGCTAAAACAATGTGGAACTCGGTCCGCTAAATACTAACACCACAAAAACAAATATACAACATATACATGTAAACTTATACATAGATATATTTAGGAAATAAAAATAAAAATTGGCAAAAATAAACAATTTCACCTCGAGTGAATTCCAGAAGAGGATTTGAAAACAGGGCCGTATCAGTCCATCAAGCTGCTAACGGAAGGGCAAATACTGTAGCGCCAGGTACTGAAGGGCAACATCTCCCGATACAAGAGGGAACGATAGTACGTCTTACCTGGCGACAGACTTTCCCTACTAAGACCCCCAATCACGAGTCAAGTAGCTCTCACTCCGTTATAACAGCTGGACGAGGATGACACGGCAGATAAATCCAGAATCCAGTGCCGGGATACAGCGACGACACTGGGTTTTTCCCCCGCAAAATCCTCAGACGGAAAAAGGGCAGAAACAGTAGTCGCAGATGACACACGTCTGCTAAACTAAACAACAGTGTGAAGGTCGCAGGTGACAACAACACCTGCGCGAGAAAAAAAGAAAAAGCGTGATCCAGGACACACACACAACAGACGTATATATGCGTCTTCCAAAATCCGTGAGCGAAATATCCAAGTGCGTGGTCCAAAAGGCAAGTATCCAAAGTTCGTCCTCCAAATCAAAATATATGGCTGCGACAGGAAACAGTACTGGTGAGAGCTTGTCAAGACCCGAACTCCCGTTGACCGTCGACCATGTCCAACTCATTTCACCTTCCCAGTGTTTTATAAACACTCAAAGCAAAACGAATAACAATCGTTAAAACGATAGTTTTCACTAATACACAAAAAGAGAGGAGGAGGGAACCAAAAAAACACTGAAAACATCGTAAAGCCACTTAACTTTACGGTACACAAGAGTAAAACATACTCAGCAAAAAATTTAACTTAAAAGTAAACAAAAAAAAAAGTAAAACAAGGGCTGATTTAAATCAACAAAAGAAATGAATAATAGTTTTACGTTAGCCTAATAGACCTATTACCTCAAGTCCACTCGGTTAATGGGACCAGATTTTCGACGATACTTGTGACCAAGATTAAAAGATAGAATTTCTCTTGCTGTGAATGAGAACAAGAATGTACCCTTCAGTACCATAGATGCCAAATCAAATGAACGAATTGGGTCTACAGCCAAAGCCAAAGTTGTCTGGGTGTCACTGTTAGAAATCACATCTAGATGCGATCATGAGCTCAACACAATAGAGGAATAATTATAAATATAAAATAAACAAACGAAAAAATACGGTAATGCAAATACATTCTGTATGTGTACAAAATACCGAGTCAGAAATTCCAGAACTATGAGAATATAAATGTTATGATTGATAGAAATAATAGATTGCAAAGAAAGTAATCTTGTCAGTTTAATGATTAACGCAACAAACCAGAACATACATTAATCTCGGTCATTTCCAAGCCATTTTTCTTAGAGATATTACTTACATTAACAAGGAATTACTCCGAGACTCGTCCTCTCCTATGAACTCCCCCCCCCCCCCCCCCTCGAAACCATAAACTTAACCCTTAATCCTAAGAGACCACACAAAATAACCAGGTAAACAGTAACAAAGCAAGAAAATATTGAGCGAATGACCGAAATCCGGGTAATTTCTCCAGCACCCAAATGTAAATGACCGCATCAATCAACCGCTGCGGTTATTTCTTAAAATCAAGCCCGAATATTGGAAGTCGACCTCCGTGCAAATAACCTAATCTGACTGCAATCAGGGTAACGTCGAGGCGGTCGAAATTAAATTCCGATATTGGTAAGCATTCAGAAAAAATATGGTTGGGAAGGGAATAAAAAAGACGCGTTTTCGAAACTTCTTGGAGGGACGGCGAAGATTTTTTCGTCTCGGTTTTAAATTGGCTATGCGAGGAGTTCGAAGGAGTTATTTTTTACTATTTCCTCTCTTCGTTTCATGAGAGAAGTCTCCGGCAAGCTTCCCTCAATATCCTCCGGTCAGGAGATTGATTGATTCCACCACCAACACGCGCCTGTGCTTGGAAGGGGACTAATTTGCCCGAGCATAGAAAAAAAAAGGAATACACATCTTTGCTGTATCACAACAAATAGTATTAATTAAAGAAATAGTATACAACTATATACTATAGTAGATTCACATCAATCGTTCATTTGATGTCTAGGCCCGTCCCTTACGACGCTCCTGATTGGCAGTTGATAAACCTATCACAGGGCTGGAAACTCTCAGTTTCTCGAGAGTTCGCAATGACAGAATGTATGTTCCACTCTTTTGGAAGAAGTATCTCTCAGGAGAGGCGGACCATAGATCCTACCCCTGTGAACTTTCGATAGAGACTGAGAGTTTTTCCAGCCCCTGTCATTGGCTTATCAACAGCCAATCAGGAGCGTCGTAAGGGACTTGACAGGAAATCAAATGCACAGTTGATGTGAATCTACAATAGTAAAATATAGAATGAAATTGAAAAATGTACCATAGGTATTAAACTAAGCAAATAATATACAATTATAAACTAGCTTAATATAGAATGAAACTGAAACTGAAAAATGTTCCACCATACTGCTGATAAAAATATAACTTTCATTTTTAACTCCCCTAGTGTTGAAACCGGAAATGCATTTCATGTCTGATTAATGCAAATGGATGCCTGATATTTCTCGTTCAGTCGGATATGCTTATATATATTACACTTTCAGAAACTCGGCAAATCTTTGGCATATGCCATGAAAGCACTGGAAGCGAAACATGTCTAAAATGAGTTTTTCTCTCGTTAGTCCTGTCGCCGCAGTCTCTCTATCGGTTTTTGCTACAACTAGCAATTTCCTCAATAGTGTTCATATATTTTCCCTTATTTCAGGACAGATTTCATCAAACGTAAACCAAACTCCCACACACACACACACACACACACACACACACATTATATAGATAGTATATATATATATATATAATATATATATATATATTATATATGCATATATATTTATATATATATATATATACATATATATATATATATATATATATATATATATATCCATACATACATATATATATATATATATATATATAGATATATATATTTATATATATATATATATATATATATGTGTGTGTGTGTGTGTGTGTGTGTGGTGTATTACATAATGTGTGGAATATAATATATATTATATATATATATATATATATATATATATATGTATATATATATATATATATATATATATATATATATTATATATATTAGATATATATATATATATATATACACGTAAACCAGCATTCGTTTAAAGCTATTACAAACTCCTCAAGCTAATCAAATTAAGCTCGATCATCTTCACCGAATTATCTGACGTTCACATCTCAAGACTTCCCACTGCAACATATCAAAATCAGTTCACCGTTTACTCAATGCCCTTCCTGCATATTTCTTTAATCTCTCGACATTCTATTTTCCAACACGGCTCTCCGGGTTCCTGCGGGGGGCTTCGGATTCCCAAATGGATTCCGAATGACCTTCCGGCGCATTGGTTAGGAATCTGGCCCCCTCGATTATGTGCATTATTCGCTCCGCTCGGTTGCGTTCATTCTTGCCCCCCCCTCCCCCATTCTAGTATAAAGCAATTTCGTTCTCTTCAAATCATGCACCCGAGTTACGGTCACTTCCGTTTATTGTTATTGCGATCTTGTTCCAGGTCCTCGTCCGTCTTCGATTTACATGAGGATGGAATGTGTATTGGTCCGAGAAAGGCGTTTATTTTTTTTAAATTAATCTGGAAATCACCTTTGCTTTACCTGATTTTCCTAGGTACAAGAGAAGTGATGACTTTCTTGTTGTTTAAATTATCTGCCCCTAGAAATCACTTTGCTTTACTGTATTTGCCTAATGCAGCACGACTTGAGAGAGAGAGAGAGAGAGATTAGAGAGAGAGAGAGAGAGAGAGAGAGAGAATGTTTTTAAAAAAGAAAACTGAATGGTGCTGTAAAGGCAGAACCCCACCACCGGACAAATACAGAGAGAGAGAGAGAGAGAGAGAGAGAGAGGCGGGGGGATAACTGTAAGCTAAGAGTAACAAAATGACATTCTAAAAACTATAAGAAAACTCAGGGATTCTGTAGGACACTGTACTTCAAAAGAGGAGAGAGAGAGAGAGAGAGAGAGAGAGAGAGAGAGAGAGAGAGAGAGAGAGATAAGAGAGGGGAAAGGGCTTTAAACTTTCCCTACTAATATATAGTTTTCCATAGACCACTTTTAGCCGTTTTTGAAACGAGGCATCGTTATCCCATACCGGATCCGAATAAAAAAAGAAAAAAAACGGGCAAAAAACCCTGTATATTTTAAAGTTTACTGTTACAGGAAATACCATCACAAGAAGTTTTCAGAGTAATCATGTTCGGCCTCACTTTGTCGCTCCTCATTTGTAAGTATTTTTTCTTTTCTGTCCGTTATTCTTTTTTTTATTTATTTCTACACGTTTTTGGAAAACGAGTAAGACGTAACCTTGACATAACCTAAAATTAAAATAGGTTTTATATCCGGTTTCTACCTCGTTAAATTTTACACCTTCCACATTATGTAATATTGTAGATATTTTTGCCGGTGACTGTTTTCCCCTGTATACCACTTTCCTTTGTCCTTTCCCAGAAACTTGTTTGCCTTGTTTCACACTCCTCGTCTTACTTGCTCCGCCCCATCCTAAATTTTTTCTTCGACCCTAAATGTAATTTTGAATCAGTCTCCACTCAGCAACTAAAACAAGGGACTTTGGTGTCCGGCAGGGAAGCGTCCGCTTTATGGTGATGTAATCTATAACCTAAGTTATAAAAAAAAAACAAAAGATATAGTTGTAAGGGTGTTTAATAACGAATTGTGCTTTTTGTTTCAAGTGTTCTAATTTCCAGTGTGATTACTTTTTCGAGACTGGTTTTCATTTGTCATTTATCATTTATTTTGGTCCTCTATCGTGTCATTCCCCTGTCCTTTATGGCATTTTTGTGTTCCTTTTATATTGACGGTTAAGTCTAATTGCAATGTTTTGTAAATAATTTTTGCATTATTATATTTAAATCTTGTTTTGATCGATATTCTCATTCAAATACCTTTATTTTGTATTATTATGGTCCATGAAAACCCACTGCTCAAATGGTAAGTTACCCTTTCCCTCTCACGACTGTATAACTCGTAACAGACACATTACACACACACACACACACATATATATTATATATATATATATATACATATATATCCTATATATATATATATATATATATATATATATATCAGTATATATATATATATATATATATATATATAATGTGGGTGGTGTGTGTGTGTGTTGTATGTGTATGTATGTACACCTAAAACACGCACACACATATATACGTATTGTCTGTATCGAGACAGATGATCAGTTACTATTGATTTGTTTTGTTTGTTTGTTTGTATGGTATTTTTACGTGCATGGAACCAGTGGTTATTCAGCAACGGGACAAACAACTTTACGTGAACTTCCGAACCACGTCGAGATGAAACTTCTACCCACCAAAGATACACATCTCTCACCCCTCCTCATGGAATGGCCGAGAATCGAACCCGCGACCACCGAGTGAGAAGAAAACACCAACCAACCACGCCACTGAGGCGCTAGTTTACTATTGGTGTGTCCTATACCATTAAGAAAGATACAAGTATGAGCCGAAATCTAATGATATTACATTAAACGATCAGTTGATATAATGAGAGAAAATGATTATCTCTAAAAGTTATAGAATCCAGGGTTCTCACGCTACACCTCTGATTCATTCCAAACCGGACTATAGTACATAAGGGTCGCCTTAGGGAATGGATACGTTCAGCTTAATCTAAACCGGTCACCAACCGAGGAAAAAATTACACCAATAGCAAGGGTAAAGTTTTCGGAAAATATCCATCTTGAAAGTGCATTTTATTTTCTTTCATTCAGCGATAAAACAAGAGAATAATGGAAAGCTTAATGCTATTCTAAAACAAAAAATAAAGATTTTGTGTTTACATTGATCCATCTTGAAAGTGCGTTTTATCTTTTTATTATTCAATGATATAACAAGTAAATAATAGCGATTATGCCTACTCTACAAAATAAAGATCTGCGTCTACACTGATCCATCTTGAAAGCACATTTTTTTGTTTTCATTTAGTGATAAAACAAGTGAATAATGGCGATTTCATGCCTACTCTACAAAATAAAGATCTGCGTCTACATTGTGAATTTTACAAAAACGTCTTGTGCTCTCTCGACCGCACAATCCAATATCAGTCACAGCATTGTTTTTTTTTTTTTTTTTTTTCGCGCATCGCCTCACCGTCGTTTTCGGCAGTCTGGACCTCGCTGCTTAATGAGGGAGTCCATGATTTCCACCAACATACTTGTAATGGTTCCGGAGTATGTGAATGCATCCCATAATGACTAACGTTCTTAATGATCTGCGACCATTCGGAAGAATTCCATTTCGTTAAGTCTAAAGATAGAATGGACCTTAACGAGAGAGAGAGAGAGAGAGAGCAGGAGAGAGAGAGAGAGAGTTAATTTTCAATGGCATGTTTGGTTTTTTATATATACAAAAAGCTTTCTTTACCATCTATTCACGTTTTTAAATGTTGAATTCCACATCCTGCGCATATATATATATATATATATATATATATATATATATATATATATATATTTTATATATAGTATATATATCTAGTATTATATATATATATATGATATATATATATATATGATATATATAATATAATATATATATATATATATATATATGACCCCGACTGGTCGCGTGGGTTCTCTCTTAAGTTACTGTGGGTCATGCAGCAAGAGAAATCCAAACGCTCAGTGATTAATTTAACACCGGTGTTATATTCTAATGAAGTTACACAAGGGCCCAAGTTAGGGTAAACCTAAATTCCATAGAAACCCGAGTTTCGGACCGAGGATGGAAACCGGCGGAGAGAACAAGGTTGTCCGCACGTCCACCCTATGCTGACCGACGCCTCACTGCTTTGACCCTCAAGGGGACGCCTTGGTTTCCTCTTTTTCCTCTAGTACCCCACAAACCCCCCGATAGTTTCCCTCCTAGATGTGATTGGCTCCCTTACCTCTCCTTTGGTCTATTGACCAATGGGTGCCAATATAGGTGATGCTAAAATCCAACGATTTTTTTTTTTTTTTTTGTGGGGGTGGGGGTGGGGGGGGGGCGGGTTGTTCTGGGGGAAGGTGACGCTCTTTTTAATCTGAGAGAGAATGACCATTAAAATACCGATGGCGTCCTGTGAGGAGTTCCTGGCTTGGGGAGATTCATGCAAGCCCTCTAGAATGGCTTATCTATATATACACCGAAAAGGGATTCCATGGACTAAATGCAGTACTCTAATAATGCAGCACAGTTACAGAGGCCCCCCCACCCCCCCACCCCCGGCACCCACAAACTCCCACCCTTTCGAAAAGAACCTCTGTTAATTGAGTGGATAATGGACATCCAAAACAGCGATAATAATGACCCCCTATTGCTACTCCGGATATTGGTTGGGTGGATGGCAAAGCTATCAGCGCTTGGAAATTAGGAAGGAAACGAGTTTCACGTACTAATGACATTTGATTAATGACCGTGTCATTCAGGCATTTTTTGGTTACACTAATAATACTTTTTTTAGCTGACGGAGATAATGGGAAAGTAGCTTTGAATGCAAAAATAACAATTCCAGCTAATGATGATTCCATCTTAACCTGTAAATCCTGCGTAAAAAAATGAGGCATATTTTCTTTTAGATTAATTTTTTATTTTTTTTTTAAAGCCTTCTCATTTATTCATTTTTTAAATCGTTCAGCTTGAGTGTCAAATTTGGGAAAGCGAAGCGAGGCCGGCAGAAGAAGTGGCTGACCCCAGACTGCGGAAACTTGTGAAAGGATCAACCTTATTAAATCCGGAAACTTTTACAAAGGACTTTCGGTGGAGCGGTGGACGAGGCTTCCGCTAAAGAATTCTCCCAAAGTTACCAAGTTTCCGACAACATAGACTGATTGATCTCGCCATTAAGTGGCCAGTGAGGACGTGAAGGAGGTGATTAAAAATCTAAGGAATGAAAAGCCTGAAAGGGTTACGCCCCTGTTACGTGAAGTACCGTGTCTAGGGCAAGGAATGGGTTTCAGGGAATGACCTACCTTACCTTACCTTCCTTACATCCTTACAGACCTTACATCTTGTTCGGGTTGCCCCAGGGTCCTCATGTGAGGCACCTCTAATGTCTACCAGAGAGTTGCTAGTACATCTTCCGGTATATTTTGCATCTTCCAATCTTGGATGGTCTGGGATGCAGTTTAGATATTTGTCGAGCTTATTCTTAAACACATCTACGCTCACTCCTGATATATTCCTCAGATGAGCTGGCAACGCATTGAATAGACGCTGCATTATCGATGCTGTGCGTAGTGGATTAATGTCCTGTGTGCTTTCCTTATATTTCCTGGTATAGTTTTGGGCACTATTAATCTACCTCTGCTTGCTCTTTCTGATATTTTCAGTTCCATGATATTTTCTGCTATTCCTTCTATCTGTTTCCATGCCTGAATTATCATGTAGCGTTCTCTTTCTCCTTTCTAGACTATATAATTTTAAGAATTGTAGTCTTTCCCAGTAGTCTAGGTCCTTAACTTCTTCTATTCTAGCTGTAAAGGACCTTTGTACACTCTCTATTTGTGCAATATCCTTTTGATAGTGTGGGTACCATATCATATTGCAATATTCAAGTGGACTACGAACATATGTTATAAAGCATAATCATGTGTTCAGCTTTTCTTGTTTTGAAGTGCCGTAACAACATTCCCCATTTTTGCTTTACATTTTGCCAACAGAGTTGCTATTTGATCATTGCATAACATGTTTCTATCATCATCACACCAAGGTCTTTAACTGCTTCCTTATTTGTGATGGTCTCATTATTAGGTCCCTTATATGCATATAGCTTTCTTTCTCTGTCTCCATAATTTATTGATTCAAATTTATCAGAGTTAAATACCATCCTATTTACCTCTGGCCCAATCATATACTTTGTTAAGGTCTCTTTGTAGAGCGTTCCTATCTTCATACACAAGTAATTTCTCTACTTATTCTTGTGTCATCTGCGAAACTACTCACTACCAGAATCCTTCACATTATTGTCTATGTCTCAATCATAATAACAAACAGTATTGCAGCTAACACCGTACCTTGCGGCACACGATATTACCTTGACTTCATCCGATTTCTCGTCGTTTGCAATAACTATCTGTTTTCTGTTGTGTAAAAATTCTTTTAACCATCTTCCTACTTTATCCACGATATTGTGTTTTCTATTTTCTTCGCTAATATATTATGGTCTACTTTATCAAAAGCTTTGCAAAGTCTAAATAAACCACATCTGTTTCATTTCCGCTTTTCATATTTTTGAATATGTCTCACGGTGGACTAACAGTGGTTTGTGTACTTTTTTCCGGGTACGAAAACCATGTTGTCCTTTATTAAACAAATTATTTTTTATTAAATGTTTCATAATATTTTTCTTCATTACCCTTTCATACACTTTCATAATATGTGATGTTAGACTCACAGGCCTATAATTACTTGCCTCTAGTCTTGATCCACTTTTGAAAGTAGGGGTAATATATGCTAATTTGTGCTCATCATAAATCTTGCCTGTATCTACACTTTGTCTTAATAATATTGCAAGTGGCTTTGCGATAGAATGAACTACTTTCTTTAAACAAAATAGCAGGAATTCCATCAGGCCCTGCAGCAGCTCCATTTTTAATTTCATTAATAGCCTGCACAATATCAGCTTCATTAATATCTATGTCAGCTAAATATTCACTATTTCATCCCTTACTTCTATATCCTTATCTTCATTATCTATTCTAGGGTGAATTCTCTCTTATATCGTTCTGCCAGTATGTTGCAAATTTCCTTTTTTTCATTCGTTAATCTCCCTTCAATTCTCAGAGGGCCTATTTCTATTCTTCTTTTATTCATCTTCTTCGCATATGAGTAATAATAGCTTGGGGTTTTGCTTGATATTTAATAGGGTTTTTTCTTCCAAGTCCCGTTTTTTCATTTTCTTTGATTGTATAATCTTTTGTTCTGCATTTTCTATCTTACTTTTTAGTTTCTATAACTTTCCATGCATTTTTTTCTTTGCAAGACCTTTCCACTTTCTGATTTTCTGGAACAAGATCCTTCTGTCTCTTGGTATGCATGAATGATGTTTACTTTTCTTCTTCGGTATATATTTTTCCACTATTTTCTCCAATATTTTATATATATCTCCTATTACCCTTATGTCATCACTTACGAAATGTATCCAACAATCTTTGTTTAATTCTTCATTAATTTCTGACCATTTTATATTTTTACTGTGAGAAGTTGTATTTTCCATATCCTTCCCACTTTTTCATTCTTCTTGCTTATCTCTATTTCACTTGCTTTGGAATGAACTGTTAATTCTATGACATTATGGTCTGAAATATTCGCATTATAAAACTATTATTTCTTTAACATAATTCATCTCGTTCACAAATACTAGGTCTAAAGTATTTTCCTTTTCTTGTTGGCAGGTGATTTATTTGTTGAATGTTGTATTCTAGTAGCATATCTAATAGCTTTTCAAATTGCCTCGTTATCTTCTGCACTACTATTACTCTCTTTTTTTATATGTATAAGTACAACCACAATCTCCTATTCGTTCTTTCCATTCTACGACAAAGGAAAAGTTGAAGTCACCATAGGAGAATAGTCCAGTCCTTGTGATTTCCTACATATCATCCAATTTTTTCAATTATTAAGTCAAACTCTTTAGTATTAGGAGGTCTATATTTACTATGTTCATCAATTTTTCAGATTCAAATTCTACCGCTATTAGTTCACATTCTGAGTTACTATATTTCTCATATATTTTTCCTTGTTTTTTGTCTTTTCCCATATATTGCGGTTCCCCTTGATTCCTATTTTTTTCTATCTGATCTATAAGTTTTGGAACCCTTTTTATGTTTGATCATCATTCCCAGTCTCTTGGGAATACCAGGTTTCACTTATATTCATTATATCTATTTTCTTTTCATTTTGGGTTAGTTCTTCTAAGTACTCTATTTTTCTTTTGAGTTACGCGTAACTAAACCCTGCGCAATCATCACTATGATGGTTTGCGTGTTTTTCTCCTTCATTTAATACTGGTAGTAATAAGGATTTTCCCATGTCTCTTTCCTGTTCTGGTATGTTGTTCTTTTTTTTCATTTCCAGAAATTCTGACATTAAAAAATCCAACTTTTCCATAATATTTGATCTTCCTTCATCATAATTATTCATTTTGTGTCTGAATCTGCAATTTTCTCCGTTTCTGCAATATCCTCTTGCATAATAAATACAGTTATTATCTCTTGAGTAGAATTTCGGAGCTGATGCTTTGAAATTTTTTGCTGACACCCTCTGCATATCTCATTGGTGGTTTGCTTTTCCTCTTTTTACCTGATATTCGTGATTTCTCTCTTTATTTGTTTCTTTCTTATTTTGGATTTTATTACTTGGTTGGTTATTTATTTTTTTTGATTATGATTCATGGCTACAGGGTGCATATATTTGCATTTTTTTGTCGAACTTACATCCTTTTCCTTCTTTTAGGTTTTTACATATTTTTGGATGCAGATCTCTGCAATCATCCCCATATCCATCTAAGTATGCACATTTACCATATATTTCATAGTTTTGACATATCTTAGGATGTTTGTAGTAACATCTTTCTCCAAATCTGCAATTCCCTCTTTTCAAAAGGTTGCAGATTTTGTCTTTCTTGTCTATTTTTTCCTCTTTTTTCCTCTTTCCCATCATTGTATAGATCTGGGTAGAGCCTCTTCGGGATTTGCTTTTCTGTTGTCATATCGTAATTTATTTCTTCGTAGGTATGCTGCTTTATTGCCTCATATGTAGTATCAATGAGTATCTCTGCATCCATACTTTTATCTTGTTCTTTGTTTTCCTTATTTTTTTCTGTCATTTCATTTTTGTTTACTTCTCTTCCGTTTTCTCTTCTTCTTTTTCTTCTTCTTCTTCCTCTTCCTCTCTTCTTCATCCTCAACTATTTGTACATTCAATCTTGATTTAATAACATTGTCCTATCCATGATAGACATGTTGAACAACAAAAAATTCTTGTATCTTTTCTCAAATCTTGCATTACCTCAGCACACTGTGGATGGGTCGGAATGTTGCATGCAGCACATTTTCTGATTAGTTGGTGTGGATTGACTATGCTATACCAAACCTTACACAGTTTGCATGCTTTTGGCATTCTTTTTCCTAATGCATCAATTAGGATATTCACAAGATTCACCTTATTCATTTTCTTTGTCGGAATATGTTGGTTTATGTATATTTTCTTTATGAGTCTCTTGACCACTTGGATTTTATTTGGAACTTCTTCAATTATTTTCAAGATGTTTTCATTAGATTTGTTCCAGTTTGAAGGATTATATCCTTCTAATATATCTATGAATGCTTTTGTATCTTTTTGGTTAGGACTGTTGCTGATTTCATAGATGAGAAATGCCAGTTTCCCTTCCTGCTACCTCATCGTATTGCGAATCTGCTAGACACGCCAAATTACGCCACCTCTTCCCGCAGTTGGAACTTACTGCC
Source organism: Macrobrachium nipponense (assembly GCF_015104395.2). Taxonomy (NCBI): domain Eukaryota; kingdom Metazoa; phylum Arthropoda; class Malacostraca; order Decapoda; family Palaemonidae; genus Macrobrachium; species Macrobrachium nipponense. The sequence continues at coordinate 68,298,589 of NC_061094.1, forward strand.
ATCTTGTTCTGATTTATAGTATTACACTTGATAAACTAACTTAGAAGACGCTTTATCCTACTATTTTCACACTAATCTTATCACCGATAGTTCACGAGCACTTCTAGATATTTCTCAAATTCTAGTCGTATGTTAACTTGTGATATCTGTTGATTAATCTGACTTCACGCGGGTACGACTCACCAAGCAAGATGGCTCGAACTTCCGCACGCAGGGACAGTGAAAAGTTAAGTATATCTTAGTTTAACCAGACTACTGAGCTGATGAACAGCTCTCCTAGGGCTGGCCCGAAGGATTAGCTATTTTGACGTGGCTGGGAACCATTTGGTCACCTAGCAACGGGACCTACAGCTTATTGTGGGATCCGAACCACATTATATCGAGAAATGAATTACTATCACCAGAAATACAATCCTCTGATTCCACGTTGGCCGCGCCGAGAATCGAACTTCGTACCACCGGATTGGTAGCCGAGCGCGAAACGATAACGATTATGAAGATAAGAAGGTTATAAGTGATAAATATTCGTAGGAAACGTCACTTTTGGATTAAAAAGAGGAGCACAATGTGAATTAAATATGAAACAGAGCATTTGGACGAAGTGTTTGTTTTGCAACTGATGTGAGAGAATTTTAATTCAAGAGTAAATAATGCATAACAATTTCTTAGAATTCTAAGTGGTTTCAGGCATTGAATAGAAACGTCGGAGCAAAAACATTTATGCTATTAAATCCTCTATTGGAAACGTTTGGCTGCAGAACTATATATTTTTAAAACGAGGCATAAATGATTTCCATTTTTATATTATACAAAACATTACTGGATGAGCAAAGTGAACAAAATTAATATTTTTTTCGGCTGAATAAAAAAAAATTATAATTAATTAGCGAATATACGACATGTTATGCTAAACAAATTTCTAAAAACAAAACTTAGCGCGCGCAAGAGAGAGAGAGAGAGAGAGAGAGAGAGAGAGAGAGAGAGAGAGAGAGAGAGAGAGAGAGAGTTTGGGGGCATATTTCTGTTCCTCATGCAAGAGAAGTGGCGTCCAAGTTTCATTTCCTGCCTGACAGGTTTTGAAGATGACGTCAGTCGTGCAGCGCCCAGAATGCAACGCTGCCTGAAGGCACGAGTGACATCAAGCGGTTTGTTTACTTCCCGGGGCATTTGCATTATCAAGCCCGACAGGTTAACATTTACGTCAGGCGAGATCTACATGCAATTACCACGTGTCACGGAATTGTTTTATTTACTTGCCGAGCAGTAATTTAGTGACATGAGTTTATATATATATATATATATATATATATATATATATATATATATATATATATATATATATATATAGATATATTTACACATACATACAAATATAACACACGCACACACACGCGCACACACACACACACACACACACACAATATATATATATATAGTATATATATATATATATATATATATATATATATATATATATATTATATTATATCGCTTACGTGATAAGTAATACGTAATACAGGAATAAAAATAGGAAAAAATATAACAGAAAAGTAGCATAATTATAACCCTTTACCCTGTAAAGCTGTATATGAATAAAATTGTATTTTGTGGGTTTTGTTAATTAAGGGAAACGGGGCAGTCTTAAAATAATATTATACTAATATCAGAAAATATCTTTTTAAGTGTATGCACTAATGCAATAAAATTCTTGATTTCTCCCATTAAAAAAAGTACTTTATGGCAAATTGAGAAGTGATTTTGTACTAAATGCACTGCAAAATTCTAGCAACATTAAGGTCTGATATATAATAAAACATGGAGATGACCAAAAATAAAGCGTGAGAACAAAGTAAGATCAAAAAGGTTTAGTTATACGGCTTATCTACGTAAATTCAATAGGCATCGCATTATTTTTCCATAGCCTAAGTAATGCTAAAGAAATTGCACTCCTAAAATCTCGAGAAACCTAATGTGGAATTAAAATGACTTTTTTTGGCAAATCAAAAAGTAATTTTTTACTACATGCATTGCCAAATTCTAGAAATATTTAGGTCCGAGAATATAAAAAAAAAATAAATAAATAAAAAATAAAAAATAAAAACAACAACAACTCGACCATGATAAAAAATAAAACAAGAGAACAAAATAACACTCACCGCTTCCGAGAGGAACCACGTGGGAAATAAACGCGCTTCCGGCGTAAAAGAAGCGTCATACTGGACCAATTTCCAGCCGAATTTGCAAATGGAATGTGTCTGCAGGTGACTTATAGCAGGAGATCCCTGCGTGCTGTTTGTTCCCTTTTAATACGCCTGGACGCACGCACCTGGAATGAGAAGCGTATTTCAAATGCGGTCACAAATGTCAAGAAATATAATCTCAAAATTTGGGCTAACCAAAATGTCAATATAAAAAAAATTCGACGTGATTGTCATTAGAAAACATAAAGATTCTTCATATTTAGGGCCAGTGTTTTTTCGTCAGGGTCAAATGAACCACAATACACAAATAACTCCCTTCCAGATGATGTCGAGCAGTTGGAACTTCGGAGGTCCAAGCGAAGATGCAATCTAATACTACCTGTATTCAAATATTTAAGTTAAATTTCTATTTATTTATTAATTAGTTGTTTTCAAAAACTCTCTATTTTCCATGACTTTCTGTTACTTCTTTCGAATGAACAGGTTTTGTCTTCTGAATAATAATAATAATAATAATAATAATAATAATAATAATAATAATAATAATATAAAACACTTATCTACAGCAAATAAGAAACTATAATGTAACTGACATACACCGTTAATGCTCTGTGATGATCAATTGCCTTCTTTTAATATATATATGTATACACACACACACACACACACACACACCACACATATATATATATATATATATATATATATTATATATATATAATATATATATATATATATATATATATAATTACTAACGCCGCAATAATCTATTGTAACAGGCCCCAAATCAACGCCATATCAATTCGAAATTCCAGCACCTCGAAAGACAGAACAGAATGGAACACTGTCCATGAAACCGGTAGCCACTACGCTATTTCCTGGAAGTCATGGACTCCGTGATACAGTGAGCGCAGGCGAGAATGCAAACACGGGGGAAATCGCTCATTCCTATCGTGCCTCATTTATTTTCCCGAGCGTGAAATTCTCACTCTCGGACGTTTGTTTCTTCACTTGTTTGTTTGTATGGTGTTTTTAAGTTGAATGGAACCAGTGGTTATTCAGCAACTGGACCAACTGCTTTGCGTGACTTCCGAACCACGTCGAGAGTGAACTTCTATCACAAGAAATACATCTTTCACACCTCAATGGAACGCCCGATAACGGAACTCGCAGCCACCGAGGTGGCAGGCCAAGACCATACCGATCACGCCACAGAGGCCTATATCGCGTACT
>NC_061094.1:68307522-68317522 GCF_015104395.2 Macrobrachium nipponense
GGTTTACTGGTTCTGCATTTACAGGGAAGGAAGGAACCTCATATGGTTTGATGGAGCTTCTACTATAAAATCATAATTCTGCGGCACAGGACTATGGCAACTATATAATAAAATGAACATTTACTTTAAAGGACGAAATATTGTCATAGCACCTAAATATTATTATAAAGATTGCTTTCACAACAACACCTTTTCGTCTCATGAATATTTATAGGTTCAAAAATGTGAACAAAAAAGAGTTCGAGTTTCCTGCCAGACACTTTCTAGCAAAGATTTCCATTATATCACATCAAATATCATGGGATTTCTTTATAACCTAAAAGAAAAAAAATCAATTCTTCGCAAATTAGTCTTCGAACAGCATTCCAATATATTCCCTGAGATACTCCACAAAAGCACAAAATCTTACGCCTCTAATTCCATCTCGACAAACCATGTTTTTATTTTTCCAGTCTCCTTCGCACATCCACCAAAATAATTTTTCTTTCCACATCTCTGAGACTTCCTGTTTTCGTTGCAGTTTTTTTTTGCCTCCTTCATTATCCCTCCCCCCCACCCACCCAAGGCCCCCACAATCCCCCCTCTCTCCCCTCACCTTCACGGCTTCCTAGATGTCACGGGGCGCCATCTAACATCAAAAAATGAGGCGCTCCTGGACGGAATAGGTGCACTGATGGAGGTGTTTTGGGGATACACGGCTGCATCTCTCTCTCTCTCTCTCTCTCTCTCTCTCATTCGCGTCTCTCCACGAGAGAGCGAATTAATTCCACCGACTTCTGAAGGAAGCTTCTTTGCCAGAGCGGGGATAGGTAGGGCGAGTTTTCCTCTGGTATTGGTATGCCACCATGGTGTAGGTTTTCGTATGTGTACTATTATCAGTACTTAAATTTTTTTCACATTTACTATGAGGGATTTATGTAAGACAAAGGTACTTACAGAATATGGGGTCCAAGAGGTCATAGTCAAGCACCAATCATCTATCATTAACACTCATGCATCCTATACATACCTACACACACACACGCACACACACACACACACACACACACAATGAGATCGTGATATATCTTTGTAAACTTCAAATAACTATTAATGGCACTGACTATTAACCTTTTTTTTTTTTCAAAACGGATTCAGGGGTCTCATCAACCAATAGCGTTCTGTGACAAGGGGCATCAAATGGCAAAAACGAATATTTGTTGTTGGTATGTATACCTGTGTTTCCTATTATAAATTTCGTAAAAATCATCTGTCATTAACATTCCGTGTATCCTGTAAGTACCTTAAACACACACACTCAATAAGATCGTGATATAATCTCCATAAACTTCAAATGACTGTTCCGTACTAAAAACATTAAATTCTATGAAGAGTATCGGAATGCTAACGATGTCCGCAGTTCCCAATGCTGCGATACGACCAGCAACTACCGCAACATTAAGGATACCAGACATCAATTGCAAACTGGATGGTTTTCTGGCCATTTCAATTTTATGAGTCAGCCGCCTCAGACCCTTGGGAGAGATATCAGGGCCATTTCTAACACTTTTCGGTCACACCTAACTACATTCGACCACGAGATGTGATGAGACTCGTGATTTTCGCCTTGTATATTTTAAAAATATATTCGAACTATTGCAAATCAAAATAAAAAAAAATCAGGCATCGTCTGTGTCATAAATTTGAGACGTAAAAATGACTCGAGCGGCTGTATAACAATGTCATAAAAATAGCGCCGTTACACTTGCATCGGTATTGGTGACATCCTCATTCTATACAAAAATGATAATGATGGTTAGCTACCATCATTATCATTTTTGTTATGATTGAAATAGGTTCAACAAACCACTGATCTGATTATCATCTGTGAATTCACATGGCAGGCCCGAAGGGTTTATTTTTACTGATATTATTTTTTTTCAGTTAAATTTCAATTGTTCAAACGTTTAAAACTGGATTAATTGTAAATGATGAAGTTTCTTACAAAATTTCACAGACCGATTATTTCCAAATTTTATAGACGCTGGTGATTACATTTTGGAGATTCACACAACAAAATTTAATTGTTATCATTACTTTACACTCACAAGAAGAAGAAGAAGAAGAAGAAGAGAGAGAGAGAGAGAGAGAGAGAGAGAGAGAGAGAGAGAGAGAGAGAGAGAGACTTCAGTGAAAAAGGCGCCATGCTAAAAATTCAGTTTTCAATTAACGAATCAAATCCACATCCAAAGATTTGCCTTTTTGTTTCTCACATCAGGACATTTCCAATAATGTTTTTTTCTTTTTTTGGCCAGAAATATCACGAGTGTCTTTGAAATGCTGAAGGAAAAGGTCCAGCAGAAGTTCTAAAAATTCCCGAAAAAAGACAAAGAATCTAATCAATCCCTTCCTAGCGCGTTCAGTTATTGTCTATATATGACAATACGACTGTTATATTTATACATTCTCAATTCCCTCACGAATTATATAGCAAACGTATCCCCTATTATATGTATTCTATTAATTTTAATTAAAATTAAGTATTTTTATTTTTATGATTTTTATATTCATTACTTTTATTTTCTTTATTTTTTCATTTACGTTTTTATTTTTAATACCATTAATAAAGTTGAAAAATTGCCATCAGTCACTTATGTAGCCAAAATGGAGAAGGTCACGGGACTAGCAACCTCATTCCAAAATGTTTTGTGATAATCAGAAATTTAACACCTTTTTGGCCCATTAACTCTGGGCGCAGGGGGGTAGGGGGGTTGAAGCGTGTAGTTGTGCAGACACACTGATGATGTTGCAAAATCGTATTAGCTTTATATGCAAATGTCATGACAGTTATTTCACAGATTGAATGGGAGCGGATTATGACCGTAATTAGTTTATAAAAAATATTTAAAAACTCTGCGGTTACTCATAATGGGATGATGATGTTTTATTTGCCTGTGTTTTCTACCTGTGTCTGTTTTTAACAGATTTTATATACTTTAATAGAGTTATATCACTCTTTCATTTATTTTTTCTTAATGGGAATACGATTAACTCATTAGCATCCTTCGCTTTTTCTAAACTGCTGAGTCTAATTTCCATTTTCCTCTATAGAAATATATCTTTTAAACAATGCAGAAGTAACATGAACAATTACAGAAAACATTAACCACAAAATTAGATTTACCTCTCAAACAAAAGATTGTTTTCTATCGTTCAATTTCCCCTGTAATCACATTTCATTCCCTCCTTCCCTCTGGTCAATTCGGGTTTTTTCATCCTTTGCATTTATTTATACCCTTTGTCTTCTGATACATTTTTACACTTTAATATAAATGAAATGGAAAATATTCTTATAATGCTTCCTAGATCAATGAAAAACTAACAAGATTTATGTGGCTACAAAATCGCGACTCAGATTTTGGGAAGGTAATAACTGGAATCTGGGACCAACTGGAATCAGGGACCAACTGGAATCAGGGACCAACTGCAATCAGGGAACAACTGGAATCAGGAAACAACTGGAACAGGGAACAACTGGAATCAGGGAATAAAAAGTTGGTATTTTCTGATTTAGAATGTTAGAAATGAACAATGGATGTTAACGGAGGGATATCTAATTACTTCCTGAATAAATGGAAACCCTGTCGTTTGCTAAATGGCCCACGATATGGAGATAGTTTATCTCTGAGGATCGTCGTGAAACCGATAAAGAGGCCTTAAAGATGTGACAAATAAATTTGAGGAATAGGATATATGTAATAACATTTTTGTATCATGATTACTGCAGGGTAGTGCAGGCGACTTTCTGTTCATCTGGTGAAATACATAGTATGGATTAGCAAATGGAGAAAAACTGACATACAGAAATGACTAAACCATAACGTTATGTTCTGGGAAAGACCTGGGAAAGGCAACGATAAAAGCAAAGGTCTATTCTGAGAGACATTGGAAAACTAATATCAAGCAAGAACAGGGGAACTATTAGAACATGGATCTCGAAATGAGTTTTGCGAATCATTCTGGCCTTTGGCGGAACTTTTTCGTTCTTAATCCCCCATTGAATAGATCGACTCAAATTAATACTAAACACAATGAAACTACAAACAAATCATTCATATATATATATATATATATATATAATATATATCTATATATATATATATATATATATATATATATATAAAGAGCCCGCGAGATTAGTTGTCCTGGCCAGTCGAAAGCCATTATTTTTTACCAGTGATTGGTGCTTGATTCTGATAGAGAAGAACAATGGGGCCTTTTCAGCAGATTGATATTAAAACCTAGTTTCAATAGCTTTCAGTAAGAGAGAGAGAGAGAGAGAGAGAGATATCAAACAAAACCATTTTGGTAATGATTTTGCATACATAAACATACACACACACACACACACACACACACACACACATATATATATATATATATATATATATATATATATATATATATATATATATATATATATATTATATATATATATATATATATATGTTTTTTTTTTTTTTTTTTTTTTTTTTTCAAATGATCATAACCAGTCATTTTGCAAAATGCCCAGCCTTATTGCAAATGACCAAATCAATGGCGTTTTGCAAAAGGATGCAAATTGCTTGGCCCGCTCACAATACAGCCAAAATGATAGTCAATGAAATCATGCTCGTTTCCTTAACTAACCCCACATTGACTTTTCATGGCGGATCTTCACAGGCATATTTGCACTGAAATGACTAAATCCACACATTAGATTTCGATAATTACGGTTACATGAATATAAATGGGCGCTGTTATGAGAGAGCTCCGAATTCTAAACACTGACGACGAATTTTCCGTAAGGTCTGCAATTGTTACCCTCTGTGTTAATGAGGCTGAAATATTAGAGCAACCGCATCTGCATTCAAATTTTTGCGAACGGACGAAAGTATGTGGGTACGTGATACCTCGTAGTAAACATGATATACTTCCACAACATTTTTTTTTCATTATCATTAGAAAATATGCAGTAAGTTGAAGAAATATATTTTTTCATAATCATTTAAAAAATATAGAATAAGCTGAGGAAATATTTTTTTTCATGATCATCTAAAATTATAGAATAAGTTGAAGAAATATTTTTTTTTTCATAATCATTTAAAAAATATAGAAAGTTGAGGAACTGTTTTTTTCATGATCATTTAAAAAATATAGAATAAGCTGAGGAAATATTTTTTTCATATCATTTAAAAATATGGAATAAGTTGAAGAAATATCTTTTTCATAATCATTTAAAAATATGGAATAAGTTGAAGAAATATCTTTTTTCATAATCATTAGAAAATATAGAATAAATTAAAGAAATATTTTTTCGTAATCATTTAAAAATATTGGAACAAGTTGAAGAAATATTTTTTCATAATCATTAGAAAATATAAAATAAGTTGAAGAAATATTTTTTTCATAATCATTTAAAAAACATAGAATAAGTTGAAGAAAAATTTGTTTAATTAACATTTTAAAAAGTTTACAATACGTTGAATAAATACTTTTTCATTTATCATTTCCAAAAATTATTTGTATATATAGAAATAATTTGGAGAAATATTTTTTCATCATCATGAAAAAAAAAAAAAAAAAAAATATATATATATATATATATATATATATATATATATATATATATATATATATATATATATATATATATATATATATATAAGTAAATTGAAGATTTTTTATCATCTCCAGAAAATATAAACGTAGAATAAGTTAAAGAAATATTTTTTCTTATTATCCTCTTAAAAAATATATTATAAATTGAAGAAAATTTTTGTTTATTATCACTAAAAAATACAAAATGAGCCGAAGAAATAATCTAGTTTAAAAATAATTGAAATTTTTTTCATTATAATTAAAAAATATATAGAATGAGTCGAAGAATAAAATCTATTTAAAAAATAATTGTTCTATATTCAAGATGGAAGCGATGCGGAAGAGAAGGTCATCATTAGGTAAGAGCAGGCTACATTTAATCTTTTATGCCCCGTCCACTTTGAATAATCCACGAGGTTGGTCTATCGGATTTTTATAAAGGAAATAATAAGAGAGAGAGAGAGAGAGAGAAATTCTCTTGTATATATTAATAGCCTACAGTGTCAGCTCTTCTCAACAAAAACTAAGCCTCGTAGCTCAAAACAAACAAATATATATATATATATATATATTATATATATATATATATATATATATATATATACATATATATATATATATATATATATATATATATATATACTATATATATATATATATATATACATTATATATATATATATATATATATATATATATATATATATATATATACATATATATATGTATATATATATATATATATATATATATATATATATATATATATATGTATATATATACGTTTTCATTCTTAATGCTAAAATGCTCTTCCTTTCACATTTTATCAAAATTTGAACGTACAGAGCATTTCTGAAGGAGATCATTGACCTTGAGTATTTTCATTACTTTGTGGGACACTCTTGGAAAAAGACACGACGGAATCATGATGGGGGAGGTAGTATCCTAGACCTCTTCCTCCCATACATGCATCAAAACCCCTCCACCCCCAAATCAAATAAATAAAAAAATGCTGTCTGACAAATAGAATAACCTTGAATTCTAACTAAAAGCTCGACCACTTTTAATATTTTTATCGAATTATCACCATTGCTTCATTTTATACACGATATCTAGTTTTCATTTTTAGTCCTGACGATCAAAAACAAAAAAAAACAAAAAGGAAAAAAAAAAAAGGAAAAAAAAAAAAAAGTCTTCATGCCCAAACATTCTCGTACATACTGATTTTTTTCCCGAAATATTTATTCGTGTTTGCCTTTCAGTTCAGTCGCGGAATTTAACTAAAAATATCCAAAGTTTAGCTTGCCGGGTAAAACTATAAGCTCAGCGCTTGATAAAATATATATAGATATATATATATATATATATATATATATATATATATATATATATATATATATATATATACATACACACACACACACACGCACACACACATATATATATATATATAATATATATATATATATATATTATATATATATATATATGTATATATATATATATATATATATGACGTGCGTGTGTGAATCAGGATGGATTTCCGTCCCGAGTATATTAGTCGATAATTGAATGCCAGAATTCATGTAAAGAAAAAACCTCCAACAACCTACTTTAATTAAGGCTTTCCTTTCAAAACATTAAGCATTGCATTTAAATTTCGAGCCAAGTGACCTTGAGACAAGACAAAAGGGGGACGGGGAAAACAATACGTAACAAGGCCAGCAGCAACTCGCAGAGGACGATATTTGAGCGAGTTTACAGCAGTGATGACAACGGAGGCTCCGAAAGGTGGCACTCTTCCAACGGGGTCTTTGAAAGGTGGCACTATTCGAATTACAAAGTATTTTAATCTTTAGTGATTCAAAGGGGAACGAAAGGCATTACCGGAATCGAATCGAATTATTAGAATCAATTAACCTCTTCATAAACCCTTTCTGCGCGGCACTCCATTGTATGAGGCTAATTAGAAGGCGCTGAATAGAGGGTGGGGGGGGCGTCGCCCCCAGACGGTCTTGTCCGCTTTTCCGAGTCCGCATCGTAAACATTTCCGCGTCTGCATTTTTCATTTTCTCCCCAAAACAATGCTAATCATCTCGAAGGCTTCTGCGTGGAGGGTTTAGTCCTTTATTTCAGGTTAGTTTTGCGAGGAAGAAAATATATTTGCCAAGGACGCTACCATTCATTTAACAGAGTGATTTAATGCCTCTTTATTGATGGAGAATTAATTACCAAAAGGAATGGCTTTCACCAGTAATATACAAGGTAGTATAGCTGGAATAATAAACAAATATATTCCACTGATTCGATTTCAACGACCTTCCAACAGTCAAATCTTGAAGTGTTGTTACAAAAAAAACAAACATATGGCCAGTAGGAAATCGAGGAGTTAAGAGGTCACTGTGGCTATTCAAATTACATAATGTATATCTGAATAAAGTGACCAGAAGATTATCTCTCTCTCTCTCTCTCTCTCTCTCTCTCTCTCTCTCTCTCTCTCTCTCTCTCTCTCTCTCTATGCGTTGTCACAACTTGTGAGTGATAAACGTGGGCCGAAGGTTATAATGTTACCTACGGATGGCACTGGAAAGCTCCTGGAATATCGAATCCAAAGAGTGAATCTATAATCTAGTGATCCTCTCGTCTCCTTCCTGTTGCTTCTCCTTTACTACGTCATCTCGAAAAAGCTTTTCCTTTTTGACATTGAGAATGGAGGACGTGTTTTCCTCCCGGCGAGAGAGATTGCAAAAGTTTCCTTACCGATTTAATTATGACAGGGGAAACTCGATAACTTCGACGACTTTCCGCTAAACTTCCCCTCTAGTGACGAAGTTGTCGGTTTCTCTTTAGTAGAATGATATTGCCTCCTGCCTATAATAATCGAACGAGAGTCTCCATCAGATCCGGAAGCGAATTGAACCTTCGAATTTAATCTTGACGTTATTTTTCCTTCACAAAGGTGCAAAACTGATGTTTTTGGGGGAATCCGCAGTTATGTATACTTATACATTTAAAAGCTTCATGGGGCGCGGCTCATTCAGCAATATACCGAGACCACCGAAAAATTAGATTATATGCATTTTTTATTTGTTATTTAGGCTCAATCTGGACACTTCATAGGCCTTTTCAACTTCAAGGACCTAAAGTAAAACAGCTGCAAATCATGTTTACAATTTTTCTCGTCGAAAACATTTCAATTTGGCTTCTAGGTATGATATGTTGGTATCACTTTTGACGGAAACCACCCATCCGGGAGTGCTTTTATCAGAATTCAGAATTTTCAGCGTTATAAGCCCTGTGGGTTTGTAAAAAGATTAGGTGATTTATTGGATGACAGAATCGTGTGGCAGCAGCAAAGGTCATCAGTCAAAAAGTAATTAACAGTGACTCCTGATTTTCAGGCTTTTGGGCTGTTTTATATCGTATATGTAAATACAATAAATCATGTTGCCAATTAATTTAAATATTTCAATTTTGTCTTTCCGCCTTATATCCATAAGTAATTCAGCTGCAATGAAGATATAGCAAGCAATAAAAAAGTATATTTAATTCAGTTCTCCCTTTAGTGGTGTAGTTCCTTCAGTGTACTTTGCATGGTGCACTGTAGGCATTGAGAAAGGTTGTTTTCAGCGTTCCTTCGGCCCCATTGCTACACCTCTCTCTCTCTCTCTCTCTCTCTCTCTCTCTCTCTCTCTCTCTCTCTCTCTGTCCAACTACTCCAACTCCGTCTTTTCGATCTCCGAAGCTCTGAATGGCTGAAATTATCCCGGAGCTTTGTTGTATAGCTGAATTCTCATGTATCAAATCGGTACATGGTTCTGGCACAACAAATCGTCCCCAGTTTTGACGAACTGTCTTATCCCATTTGTTTTTTTAAAGGTATTTGTAGTTTTCCAGACAAAGTCTCTATTACTCTATAACATGTGAAAATTTCAGCTGTCTGAGATATCAGGTTTGCCAACCAAACTCCTCAGAAGACGAGCTAATTAGAAGCTCTAAATTCTACATTCAGTGCAGTAGTTATTGGCCAGTTAATCTTAACACGAACTTTATTTTCTCTCCATTCAGGCAAGCGCCTTTAAAACCAGGCACAGTGGTCGTCCAGGGGCAGTCCTAGGAGCCAATATATTATATTACAATGGCAAAGGGCTCTCCGCCCCCTCCCACCCTCCCCCCTCCCCCACCTTCCTCCACCTTCCTCCACCTTGAAACAGATGTCGCCTCTCAGAGATGGTGAGTGAAAAGAAATTTGTCTCGACTTTCTCCAGACCTCGAGGAGTCGATTAATGCGTTTTTTGATGTCCTCATAACGCCAATTGGGCCACGTTTCTTATCAAGCATGTACGTATGTATGCGCATTTAAATATATATATATATATAT
>NC_061094.1:68320022-68335321 GCF_015104395.2 Macrobrachium nipponense
AGAGAGAGAGAGTATGTTGCCAGTTGCTTGCCGCTATTGGTCCATCGCTACCTTTTAAAATATAATAACAAGATTTTATTATCTCCTTATATATATATATATATATATATATATATATATATATATATATATATATATATATATATATATATATATGACTCCTCCTGGAGTCTGGTGAACCTATTGTAATAAGATATTTCTTATAAGAAAATTCTTATAAAAAATTTATTTTAAAATAACTCGATCACTACCAACGATGTTGTTTAGTTTTTTATCAAGCGCTGAGCTTATAGTTTTACCCGGCAAGCTAAACTTTGGATATTTTTAGTTAACTGAAAGGCAAACACGAATAAATATTTCGGAAAAAAATCAGTATGTACGAGAATGTTTGGCCATGAAGACTTTTTTTTTTTTTTTATTATTTTTTTTTTTGATCGTCAGACTAAAATTTGAAACTAGATACCGTGCAATGAAAATTGAAGCAATGGTGATAATTCGATAAAAATATTAAAAGTGGTCGAGCTTTTAGTTAGAATTCAAGGTTATTCTATTTGTCAGACAGCAATTTATTTATTTGAGGGGGTGGAGGGTGTGATGTGTGGGGGTAGGGGGAGGAAGAGGTCTAGGATACTACCTCCCCCATCATGATTCCGTCGTGTCTTTTTCCAAGATGTGTCCAGAATAGGTAGTAGTGGGAGTGATGATAGCGTTGTTGTCTGCCTAGATAAAAGGTCCATCTCTCCTTCAGAAATGCTCTGTACGTTCAATTTTGATAAAATGTTGTGAAAGGGAGAGCATTTTAGAATTAAGAATGAACATTTTTATATATATTATAATATATATATATAATATATATATATATATATATATATATATATATATATATATATATATTTGTTTGTTTGTTTGTTTTGTTTTCAGCTACGAGGCTTAGTTTTTGTTGAGAAGAGCTGACATGTAAACTATTAATTATATACAAGAGTATCTCTCTCTCTCTCTCTCTCTCTCTCTCTCTCTCTCTCTCTCTCTCTCTCTCTCTCTCTCTCAATATTTTCTTTATAAAAATCCGATAGACCAACCTCGTGGATTATTCAAAGTGCCGGGGCATAAAAGATTAAATGCAGCCTGCTCTACCTAATGATGACCGTCTCTTCCGCATCGCTTCCATCTTAAATACAGAACAATTGTTTTTTAAAATAGATTTTTTTCTTCGACTCATTCTATATATTTTTTAATTATAATGAACAAAAATTTTAATTATTTTTAAACTAGATTATTTCTTCGGCTCCTTTTTTATTTTTTAATGATAATAAAAAAATTGTCATCAACTTATAATATATTTTTTAGAGGAAAAGAAAAAATATTTCTTTAACTTATTCTATGTTTATATTTCCTGGAGATGATAAAAAAAATCTTCAATTTACTTATATATATATATATTTTAAATGTTGATGAAAAAATATTTCTTCAAATTATTTCTATACATACATATAATTTTTGGAAATGATAATGAAAAAGTATTTCTTCAACGTATTGTAAACTTTTTTAAATGTTAATTAAAAAATTTTTCTTCAACTTATTCTGTTTTTTAAATGATTATGAAAAAAATATTTCTTCAACTTATTCCATATTTTTAAATGATTACGAAAAAATATTTCTTCAACTTATTCTATATTTTTTAAATGTTATGAAAAAAATATTTCTTTAATTTATTCTATATTTTCTAATGATTATGAAAAAGATATTTCTTCAACTTGTTCCATATTTTTTAAATGATTATGAAAAAAAATATTTCTTCAACTTATTCTATATTTTTAAATGATCATAAAAAAATATTTTCTTCAACTTATTCTATATTTTTTAAATGATTATGAAAAAAAAATATTTCTTCAACTTACTGTATATTTTCTAATGATAATGAAAAAAAAATATTGTGGAAGTATATCATATTTACTACGAGGTATCACGTACCCACACACTTTCGTCCGTTCGCAAAAATTTGAATGCAGATGCGGTTGCTCTAATATTTCAGCCTCATTAACACAGTAGGTAACAATTGCAGACCTTACGGAAAATTCGTCGTCAGTGTTTAGAATTCGGAGCTCTCTCATAACAGCGCCCATTTATATTCATGTAACCGTAATTATCGAAATCTAATGTGTGGATTTAGTCATTTCAGTGCAAATATGCCTGTGAAGATCCGCCATGAAAAGTCAATGTGGGGTTAGTTAAGGAAACGAGCATGATTTCATTGACTATCATTTTGGCTGTATTGTGAGCGGGCCAAGCAATTTGCATCCTTTTGCAAAACGCCATTGATTAGGTCATTTGCAATAAGGCTGGGCAAAATTACTGGTTATGATCATTTGTGCATATAGTTATTATATATATATATATATATATATGATATATATCATACATACACATACCATACATTACATACATACATACATACATGACAGTACATACATATATATATATATCATATATACATGATATATATATATATATATATATAATATATATAATATAAGATATATATATATATAGATATATACATATACATACATATATAATATATATAAATATATATAGATATATATATAATATATATAGAATATATATATATAGATAGATATACATAACATATACATACATATAGATATATATATAATAATATATATATATATAATATATATATAATATATATATATATATATATATAAATATATGTCTGTGTATGTAGAATCATTACCAAAATGATATTTTGTTTGATATCTCTCTCTCTCTCTCTCTCTCTCTCTCTCCTCTCTCTCTCTCTCTCTCTCTCTCTCTCTCTTACTGAAAGCTATTGAAACTAGGTTTTAATATCAATCTGCTGAAAAGGCCCCATTGTTCTTCTCTATCAGAATCAAGCACCAATCACTGGTGAAAAATAATGGCTTTCGACTGGCCAGGACAACTAATCTCGCTGGCTCTTTATATATATATATATATATATATATATATATATATATTATATATATATATATATATATATATATATATATATATATATATATATATATATGAATGATTTGTTTGTAGTTTCATTGTGTTTAGTATTAATTTGAGTCGATCTATTCAATGGGGGATTAAGAACGAAAAATTTCCGCCAAAGGCCAGAATGATTCGCAAAACTCATTTCGAGATCCATGTTCTAATAGTTCCCCTGTTCTTGCTTAATATTAGTTTTCCAATGTCTCTCAGAATATACCTTTGCTTTTATCGTTGCCTTTCCCAGAACATAACGTTATGGTTTAGTCATTTTTCACATCTTTAAGGCCTCTTTATCTGTTCCTCGACCATCCTCAGGGATAAACTATCTCCATATCGTGGGCCATTTAGCAAACGACAGGGTTTCCATTTTTTCGCTATTTAGATATTCCCCCGTTAACATCCATTGTACAGTTCTAACGTTCTAAATAAGAAAATCTCACCTTTTTGTTCCCTGATTCCAGTTTGTTCCCGGATTCTAGTTGGTCCCTGATTGCAGTTGGTCCCTGATTCCAGTTATTTCCTTCCCAAATCTGAGTCGCGATTTTGTAGCCACATAAAGCTTGTTAGTTTATCATTGATGCAGGAAGCATTATCATAAGAATATTTTCCATTTCATTTATATTAAAGTGTAAAAATGTATCAGAAGACAAAGGGTATAAATAAATGCAAAGGATGAAAAAACCCGAATTGACCAGAGGGAATTAGGGAATGAAATGTGATTACAGGGGAAATTGAACGATAGAAAACAATCTTTTGTTTGAGAGGTAAATCTAATTTTGTGGTTAATGTTTTCTGTAATTGTTCATGTTACTTCTGCATTGTTTAAAAGATATATTTCTATAGAGGAAAATGGAAATTAGACGCAGCAGTTTAGAAAAAGCGAAGGATGCCTAATGAGTTTAATCGTTCTTTGTCATTAAGAAAAATGAATGAAGGAGTGATATAACTTTCTTAAAATATATAAGATCTGTTAAAAACAGACACAGGTAGAAAACACAGGCAAATAAAACATCATCATCCCATCATTAGTAACCGCAGAGTTTTAAATATTTTTTATAAACCAATTACGGTCATAATCCGCTCCCATTCAATCTGTGAAATAACTGTCATGACATTTGCATATAAAGCTAATACGATTTTGCAACATCATCAGTGTGTCTGGACAACTACATGCTTCAACCCCCCTACCCCCCTGCGCCCAGAGTTAATGGGCCAAAAAGTTTTTAAATTTCTGATTATCACAAAACATTTTGGAATGAGGGTGCTAGTCCCGTGACCTCCTCCATTTTGGCTACATAAGTGAATGGTAGCCATTTTTCAACTTTATTAATGCTATTAAAAATGAAAACGTAGTGAAAAGTAAGAAAATAAAAGTAATAAATATAAAAATCATAAAAATAAAAATAAAATTTAATTAAAATAAATAAAATAAATATAATGGGGATACGTTTGCTATATAATTCGTGAGGGAACTGAGAATGTATAAATATTTTATAACAGTCGTATTGTCATATATAGACAATAACTGAACGCGCTAGGAAGGGATTGATTAGATTCTTTGTCTTTTTTCGGGAATTTTTAGAACTTCTGCTGGACCTTTTCCTTCAGCATTTCAAAGACACTCGTGATATTTCTGGCCAAAAAAAAACATTATTGGAAATGTCCTGATGTGAGAAACAAAAAGGTTAAATCTTTGGATGTGGATTTGAATCGTTAATTGAAAACTGAATTTTTAGCATGGCGCCTTTTCACTGAAGTTTCTCTCTCTCTCCTCTCTCTCTCTGCAATTCTCTCTCTCTCGTCTCTCTCTCTCTCTCTCTTTGTCTTCTTCTTCCTCTTCTTCTGCTTGTGAGTGTAAAAGTAATGTAACAATTAAATTTTGCTGTGAGAATCTCCAAAATATAATCACCAGCGACTATAAAATTTTGAAATAAATCGGTCTGTGAAATTATGTAGGAAACTTAATCATTTACAATTAATCCAGTTTTAAACGTTTGAACAATTGAAATTTAACTGAAAAAAAATAATATCAGTAAAAATGAAACCCTTCGGGCCTGCCATGTAAATTCACAGCTGATAATCAGATCAGTCAGTGGTTTTGTTGAACCTATTCAATCATAACAAAAATGATAATGATGGTAGCTAACCATCATTATCCTTTTTGTATAGAATGAGGTTGTCACAAATACCGATGCAAGTGTACACGGCGCTATTTTTATGACATTGTTATACAGCCGCTCGAGTCATTTTTACGTCTCAGATTTATGACACAGACGATGCCTGATTTTTTATTTTATTTGCAATAGTTCGAAAATATTTTGAAATATACAAGACGAAAATCACGAGTCCATCACATCTTGTGGGTCGAGTGTATTTAGTAGTGACCGAAAAGTGTTAGAAATGGCCCTGATATCTCTCCAAAGGGTCTGAGGCGGCTGACTCATAAAATTGAAATGGCCAGAAAAAACATCCAGTTTGCAATTGATGTATGGCATTGGTTGTCATTATCTCGAAAAACGGGACAGTGAAATCACATCCTGTGAGTGGTTATTCGATCGCGGAGAAATTGCCTCAATCACCCAAATGGAAGGTATCTGTAAACTGGTCTGTACTTCTGAGGTGTGTGTGTGTGTGTGTCTGTGTGTGTGTTATCTCTTCTCGTTAAATGCCTTTCTTAGCCTGTGCGTCCAGAGGTAGGGAATGGTAGAGCGACAAGCTGTTTATTTGAATGGAAGTAAATCTCTGTGTAACATTTTATATATTTATTTTATTTTACACTTTTCACATTAGATAAAACATTGAACTGAGCATCTCAGAGACCTTATTGCCTCCATATTTACCTCAGTATTTTATTGAATGCTAAAATCCCAGTAAAATGTGTTGTGGCCCAAAGGTGATTACCACATATTCGTGGGCTACAAGTAAATATTATCATACAATTTCTATTATTAATGAGTCTCGGGTCCACATTAGGATTTTGTCTTTCCCTCGTTCGCCGTATTATTACAGGGGGGAACGTCGACTCCAATTGACAATAATATTAGGGTGGCTAATAATCACGAAGCGCCTTGACCTCGTGGGAGTCGAATCACATTACCAAATAACAAAACTCGAAATGAAACATCCTTCGAGATCATCCCATCCTTGCCCCTGATCCGATTCGCAAATCCCCCTAGGAGGGGCCGTAATCCGTTCACCACTCTCCCGGATTCTTGCTGCATTGCATTTATTACCGAAGGGCATGCAGGCACTTTGCACATTCCCCGTAATCCCCAATTCATGCATGCTGAATCCTCCATGAGAGACGTCCCGTATCTGAGTGATCATTATTTCATTTATATTACACTTTCGATTACGTTTCACTATTCCATGCGTGAGCGTTTCCGTTGGTTTGTTGAAATCCGTTGAACTATTGTTTTCATATTAGATGCTCTAATGTTAAGTAACTGTAATGCTCAATTTCATGATCAGAACTCAAAAGCCAACGATGTATTTGAAAGCTACTAAGACCCTGATTTTAGGATTAATATGACATGACTCGACAGTCATGTAAATTTGAAATATTTTGGTTTGAAATGGTTTTCCAGCCAAATGATGTTCAAAAGATGTGGTAAGAGTGTCCTGTCAAATTTGAGATAAAAGGAAAGGTTGAAGGGTTGATATTCGTCGACATATTGATCATAGAATGTGAGTGCATTAAAATGATTCACTAAAGGTTTTACGTGTGGTTTTATAGTTTTTTTGTTTGGCAAACACCTCTTGTAGATGTGAAATGTATGATGAATCTAATCGCTAATTATTGATCAGTCAGAGTGACCAATTTACGTGATTAGACAGAAAATTCACCGATCCCTTAACGCTAAATAATGTCCAGAGCAGACTATTAGAGCTGTTATCATCATGGGTGATATACTTCTCGAAAATAGAACAATACCAGCTTTTAAATTGTCATATAATGGTATTAGGTTTTTAAAATGGAGGCATCTTGGGTTCCTCGAAGACGACGATGTTATAAATAAAATAGTATTGTTTTTCAGACTTACAAATTTCTTACAAGTTTAGCCACTTAGTATCACGGTTAGTCAATGATTTCGAAATTGTGGACATCGAAGATCTGTACTTTTTTGTCTTACACATTGAATCTTATCGTATTTCTTCCGTTCTCTCCTTTTATATACCAGAATTCATAAAGTTTTTACCATAAAGGTTGTTTTTTATGCTATCTTTATTGAATCGTGGACTGCATTTCCCCCCTTGTCCTCGTAGACTATCCTACATATGGAGCCACTAATAACCAACAACGACCCCCATTGTCTCGTAGTTAGGTCGTTTTCCGTAGCTTTGGGTACGCCATCAAACGAAGCTAATTATCAGGGAGGCAGTGACAGAACGAGCTACTCCTCCTCCGTCAGGTCGTATCCGCGAGTTTGTGTTATTATACGATTGAGGTGTTGGTCTTCCAAATAAGTGTTATCGGACGTATATGTTTTTCTTACTTGAAATGTTTGAGCGGGGGTTATATTTATCTTCGTTTGCAACGTTATTGTTGATGACGAAATTTTCAATGACGTCATCATATATGTGAATAATATATGTGTACGTATGTGTTGTATGTATATATATATATATATATATATATATATATATATATATATATATATATATATATATATATATATATATGTGTGTGTGTGTGTGTGTATGTAAATATATATATATATATATATATATATATATATATATATATATATATATATATATATTTATATATATATATATATATATATTTATATATATATATATTTATTTTTATTTACATATATACACACACACACATACATACATACATATATATATATATATATATATATATATATATATATATATATATATATATATACATTGACATCACTGCAGATTTGCGGATTTCTTCACCATTTTAGTGACCCATGAGATTATTATTATTATTATTATTATTATTATTATTATTATTATTATTATTATTATTATTATTATCATTCTACGAGTCGGAAATGAAACGCCTTTAAATATGGTTTGATAATTAAACCGCCAAGCTTAAGCGGAAGATTTTGCTGAAAAAAAAGATAATCTTCCTGATAAACATCGAAAAATCAAGGTATAAATATCAGTTAAACTGATTATTAATAAATAAATGTGGCCACAACCGAGGTTGAGCGTTGGGCAGCCGAAGACTTATTTCTAAAGTTCAGATATTTTCTCTTAATTAAGTTCTCGCTTATCAATCCCAGTTCAGACCGAATTTATACTTTTCTTGAAAGACCTCGTCAACGGAAAGTTTGACTTTTCGACTTTTGCCGATAAGAAACCAACTCGCGTAAATTGACTTTGCTTGATAAAATCAGCGGACATTCATAATTGTAATGAAAAGCTTCCCTCTAAAGATTGGACATGAGGGGTTTTATAGTGGGGGTTCCCTTCGAAGGGGTTTAGTGCCGTCGGTGCACATCACGCGGCGCACTGTAGGCGTTACAGGATACATATTTGATCATTTGTAACCAGCTACTTGGTCATCGGAATGATCGGAATATTTCCATCAGTCGATTGCTAGGTAACCATAGTAAAGAAAAAAAAAAAAATTCCCCTCTCTTGGTAACTGGGTGCCTGTTAAGGAACATGAATATATAAATAAATGAGCTATGTCAATTCTTTTTCAGTTTCATTAAAATTGCAAAATATACTCGGCGTTTATCTCTCCTGCTGGGTTTTGTTAAAAAGATTTCGTCGTGTAGAAAAACCGTCATGAACTTAGTACGCGATATAGGCCTCTGTGGCGTGATCGGTATGATCTTGGCCTGCCACCTCGGTGGCAGCGAGTTCGATTCTCGGACATTCCATTGAGGTGTGAGAGATGTGTATCTGGTGATAGAAGTTCATTCTCGACGTGGTCCGGAAGTCACGTAAAGCCGTTGGTCCCGTTGCTGAATAATCACTGCGTTCCATGCAACGTAAAAACACCATACTAAAAACAAGTAAAGAAACAAACGTCCGAGAGTGAGAATTTCACGCTCTGGAAAATAAATGAGGCACGATAGGAATGAGCGATTTCGCCCGTGTTTGCATTCCCGCCGGCGCTCACTGTATCACGGAGTTCATGACTTCCAGGAAATAGCGTAGTGGCTACCGGTTTCATGGACAGGGTTCCATTCTGTTCTGTCTTTCGAGGTGCTGGAATTTCGAATTGATATGGCGTTGATTTGGGGCCTGTTGCAACAGATTTTTGCGGCGTTAGGAAGTTATATATAAATATATATATATATATATATATATATATATATATATATATATATATATATATATATATATATATATATATATATAGTATCTGCAGACGGCAATATAGGAAGATTTCAGGAGGTTCCATGATACGTTCTCAGTAACAGGCCATGATTTATTATACAAAAAACGTTTCGCACACAAAACACGGTGCATCATCAGTCTGTGAAGAATAAAAACAATTACATTATATTACTACATAAAAGGAATTCATCAAAAATTAAAATTGACATTAAAAAACTGTAAAAAAGCATTATTAAAAAACAGTAAGAAACAAAAGAGAGAGACTACTAAAACACCAACCATCTCTAGTAAGGAAAGAAGAGGGAATGACAAAAACCGAGTCCCAGTCAAGACGAAAACTATGCCAGATATAAAGTTGAAGACGAGGTGTTATTGCTGAGTGAAGGAACCAGCCTTTTTATGAGTAACGACTCTAAGGTGATCTGGGTCCTTCGAATAGCCAATTATGGAGAAGTGCTGCTTCAAGATCTCTATTTTACAAAGAGCAGCATGATTTCTAATATGAAAATTCAGGTTGCTTAATTCTTTGGACCTGTGCGAAAGCTGAAACCCTTATGGCTGCAATATCTCACTTGCAGTAACCTTCGAGTCGATCCAATGTAAGAGCCCGGACATCCAGGGCATGTGAATTTATAAACAACATTCGATCTCATGAAGGACTGCAAGCGATCTTTGAAATTAAAAAAATGAACCTATTTTACAAGGATTATTCGAAACAAGTTTAAGTTGAAGACATGGAATTTCCTGTTCAATGATTTTAGTAAGTCTAAGTGAGAACTTGTATCAGACACATACGGGACAGAAGCAAAACACAGTTTCTTTGGAACATCAAAATTAGCTATAGGTGGTTGGAAAAATTTGGTTAGTAATTTATTAATGATTCTATGAACTATATCTCTAGGATATGAATTTTTTTGAAAGAAGTTTAATAAAAATTCCATTTCCTTATGAAATATTGGCCAACTGGAAGAGTATTTTTAGTGCTCTATGGACTAAAGTGTAAATACTGTTTAGTTTGTTTTGAAGGTTTTTTGGCATGAACTATAGTAATTGTTGGCTAATCCCGTATATGTCCTTTTTCTATAGACAGCTGTGGTAAATTCAAAGTTAGTTCTTGTGACATTGATATCTAAAAATGGTAAACTGCTCTCGTTCTCCACTTCCATTGTAAATTGAATATTCGGATGTTGTTGATTAATATATTCTAAAAATTGTGAACATTGCCAAGGATGTTTAAAAAGTGCAAAGGTATCGTCCACATATCTTCTAAAATACGCTGGTTTAAAAGAGGAATTACACTGGTCTAAAAATTTAGTTTCCAAGTCGACATAAAAAAATTTGCAAATATGGGACCTAAAGGTGAACCCATAGCAACTCCATCGACCTGCGAATAGAGCTGCTGGTTAAACACGAACATGGAATCTTGCACGAGCAGTTCCAGAAATTGTTTAAAAGTAGATCTATTAAAACCATGAAATAGAGTGTCAATACTAAAAATCTTATTTAAAATGATATCAATGGTTTCGGTCAGTGGTACATTAGTAAAAAGAGATTCAACGTCAAACTGACCATATAATATTCACCATCTTGGTTAATAATTTTGTTGTTGAAATTCATAACCGTTTTTTAGAGTATAATCATTTGTACTATGTTCAGAAGCAGCCAGCTAAGAATTTGGAGATAGAGAACGATGGGCTGTTATAATGCAGCCATAATAGGTCTAACAGGTGTATTAGGTTATGAATTTTTGGTTGTCCATATAAGATACTGAAAGACGAAAAACAACCAGTAACAAATAATTTCTGATAAGTTCATCATTTATAATATGATCATTTTTTATTTTCCTTAAGAATCTATTAACTCTATCCTCTCTTTTATATATATCAAGAAAATTGGGCTCACCATGAGATTGGAACTTGGCGGTGTCAGACAGAATGTTATCCATTTTTTCAATATAGTCATTTTTGTTGAGGATAACTACACCTTTACCCTTATCGGTTTACAAATAACTATATCTTCCCGTTTTTTCAAAGTCAGGAGTATATTTAAATCATTTTTTTCTAAAAAATGGTGTCCACGTTGTTCTTAAGTTAGCATAAGTTTTATGTATGAGAGCCGACATTTTCTGTTGTAGGTTACCTGTATTCTTCATAACATCAAGTTTAATGAGTCTTTGAAACAGCACTTCAAAAGGTAAAAAAAATCTGGCATAGTTCGGTCTATAGGATGGTAGACAAAAATCTAACCCAAAAGATAGCAAAAACTCCTCTCTCTTAGATAAAATATAATTAGACATATTAAAAATGCAATAATTTCTTTTGGTAAAAATCAGGAATGACAACACCCAGGCTTTGAAGTTTCTTTTGATGCCGTTCACATACAGAGGAAATAAAATCATTAATAAAAATTATAAAACAGTCTTTGGAAAAGCATTCGGTCCAGCCAAAGATAAGTCATTATACAATAATTTCTTGAGTTGTTCAGCTGTAGACGTAAGTGTTTTGGATGGACGCGATCTTGGTGTCAATCTCGTTCCTGAGTAAGGTCTTCAATGTTTCCTTGTAGAATTCAGTGTTGTAGAGGGACGATTTGTAGAGTTTGAATCTTACGAACTTCGGGACGGACATCATTCAGGTCACAGTATTGCAGAAAATCCAAATCGCATTTTGCTTTCTCAAGTCTGAGTGTCGCTTTTTCTAGTTTGCGTGAAGTTGTTAAGGTAACAGCTGGATATCGGTGTTTCAGTAGTTGAGCAAAGTGGTGAATTCCCCGCAGGCGAAGGCGAAAGGCGAACAGGAGGGCGAAAAACAGTTGCTGTATCATCTTTGGTGAAATGTTTAGTATCTGCAGACGGCAATATAGGAAGATTTCAGGAGGTTCCATGATACACTCTCAGTAACAGGCCATGATTTATTATACAAAAAACGTTTCGCACACAAAACACGGTGCATCATCAGTCTGTGAAGAAATAAAAACAATTACATTATATTACTACATAAAAGGAATTCATCAAAAATTAAAATTGACATTAAAAAACTGTAAAAAAGCATTATTAAAAACAGTAAGAAACAAAAGAGAGAGACGACTACACCACCAACCATCTCTAGTAAGGAAAGAAGAGGGAATGACAAAAACCGAGGTCCCAGTCAAGACGAAAACTATGCCAGATATAAAGTTGAAGACGAGGTGTTATTGTTGAGTGAAGGAACCAGCCTTTTTTATGAGTAACGACTCTAAGGTGGTTAAGTGATCTGGGTCCTTCGTATAGCCAATTATGGAGAAGTGCTGCTTCAAGATCTCTATTTTACAAAGAGCAGCATGATTTTCTAATATTGGAAAATTCAGGTTGCTTAATTCTTTGACCTGTGCGAAAGCTGAAACCTTATGGCTGCAATATCTCACTTGCAGTAACCTTCGAGTCGATCCAATGTAAGAGCCCGGACATCCAGGGCATGTGAATTTATAAACAACATTCGATCTCATGAAGGACTGCAAGCGATCTTTGAAATTAAAAATGAACCTATTTTACAAGGATTATTCGAAATAAGTTTAAGTTGAAGACATGAATTTCCTGTTCGATGATTTTAGTAAGTCTAAGTGAGAACTTGGTATCAGACACATACGGGACAGAAGCAAAACACAGTTTCTTTGGAACATCAAAATTAGCTATAGTGGTTGGAAAAATTTGGTTAGTAATTTATTAATGATTCTATGAACTATATCTCTAGGATATGAATTTTTTTGAAAGAAGTTTAATAAAAATTCCATTTCCTTATGAAATATTGGCCAACTGGAAGAGTATTTTAGTGCTCTATGGACTAAAGTGTAAATACTGTTTAGTTTGAAGGTTTTTTGGCATGAACTATAGTAATTGTTGGCTAATCCCGTATATGTCCTTTTTCTATAGACAGCTGTGGTAAATTCAAAGTTAGTTCTTGTGACATTGATATCTAAAAATGGTAAACTGCCCTCGTTCTCCACTTCCATTGTAAATTGGAAATATTCGGATGTTGTTGATTAATATATTCTAAAAAATTGGAACATTGCCAAGGATGTTTAAAAAGTGCAAAGGTATCGTCCACATATCTTCTAAAATACGCCTGGTTTAAAAGAGGAATTACACTGGTCTAAAAATTTTAGTTTCCAAGTCAGACATAAAAAAATTTGCAAATATGGGACCTAAAGGTGAACCCATAGCAACTCCATCGACCTGCGAATAGAGCTGCTGGTTAAACACGAACATGGAATCTTGCACAGCAAGTTCCAGAAATTGTTTAAAAGTAGATCTAT
This sequence comes from Macrobrachium nipponense, assembly GCF_015104395.2. Lineage (NCBI taxonomy): Eukaryota > Metazoa > Arthropoda > Malacostraca > Decapoda > Palaemonidae > Macrobrachium > Macrobrachium nipponense. The sequence continues at coordinate 68,333,691 of NC_061094.1, forward strand.
TAAAACCATGAAATAGAGTGTCAATACTAAAAATCTTATTTAAAATGATTTCAATGGTTTTCGGTCAGTGGTACATTAGTAAAAAGAGATTCAACGTCAAAACTGACCATATAATATTCACCATCTTGGTTAATAATTTGTTGTTGAAATTCATAACCGTTTTTTTTAGAGTATAATCATTTGTACTATGTTTCAGAAAGCAGGCCAGCTAAGAATTTGGAGATAGAGAACGATGGGCTGTTATATGCAGCCATAATAGGTCTAACAGGTGTATTAGGTTTATGAATTTTTGGTTGTCCCATATAAGATACTGAAAGACGAACCATAACAAATAATTTCTGATAAGTTACATCATTTATAATATGATCATTTTTTATTTTCCTTAAGAATCTATCAACTCTATCCTCTCTTTTATATATATCAAGAAAATTGGCTCACCATGAGATTGGAACTTGGCGGTGTCAGACAGAATGTTATCCATTTTTTCAATATAGTCATTTTTGTTGAGGATAACTACACCTTTACCCTTATCCGGTTTACAAATAACTATATCTTCCCGTTTTTTTCAAAGTCAGGAGTATATTTAAATCATTTTTTCTAAAAAAATGGTGTCCACGTTGTTCTTAAGTTAGCATAAGTTTTATGTATGAGAGCCGACATTTTCTGTTGTAGGTTACCTGAATTCTTCATAACATCAAGTTTAATGAGTCTTTGAAACAGCACTTCAAAAGGTAAAAAAAATCTGGCATAGTTCGGTCTATAGGATGGTAGACAAAAATCTAACCCAAAAGATAGCAAAAACTCCTCTCTCTTAGATAAAATATAATTAGACATATTAAAATGCAATAATTTCTTTGGTAAAAATCAGGAATGACAACACCAGGCTTTGAAGTTTCTTTTGATGCCGTTCACATACAGAGGAAATAAAATCATTAATAAACTTATAAAACAGTCTTTGGAAAAGCATTCGGTCCAGCAAAGATAAGTCATTATACAATAATTTCTTGAGTTGTTCAGCTGTAGACGTAAGTTTTTGGATGGACGCGATCTTGGTGTCAATCTCGTTCCTGAGTAAGGTCTTCAATGTTTCCTTGTAGAATTCAGTGTTGTAGAGGGACGATTTGTAGAGTTTGAATCTTACGAACTTCGGGACGACATCATTCAGGTCACAGTATTGCAGAAAAATCCAAATCGCATTTTGCTTTCTCAAGTCTGAGTGTCGCTTTTTCTAGTTTGCGTGAAGTTGTTAAGGTAACAGCTGGATATCGGTGTTTCAGTAGTTGAGCAAAGTGGGTGAATTCCCGCAGGCGAAGGCGAAAGGCGAACAGGAGGGCGAAAAACAGTTGCTGTATCATCTTTGGTGAAATTTAGTATCTGCAGACGGCAATATAGGAAGATTTCAGGAGGTTCCATGATACACTCTCAGTAAACAGGCCATGATTTATTATACAAAAACGTTTCGCACACAAAACACGGTGCATCATCAGTCTGTGAAGAAATAAAAACAATTACATTATATTACTACATAAAAGGAATTCATCAAAAATTAAAATTGACATTAAAAAACTGTAAAAAAGCATTATTAAAAAAACAGTAAGAAACAAAAGAGAGAGACTACTAAAACACCAACC
>NC_061094.1:68335821-68360821 GCF_015104395.2 Macrobrachium nipponense
AGGTATTGCCCGCAAAATATAATAACACTTTAAAGCAAATTATTCGAAACACTTTAATGCAGATTATTCGAAACACTTTAATGCGGATTATTCAAAAAAAAAAAAAAAAAAAAAAAAAAAAAAAAAAAAAAAAACCTTATGGGCATAGCATCTATCAATTGTAAAACATGCAATGGGAATGAAAATGAAAAATCACATAAAAAGCTGAAAGAGTAAACAGACCCTTGAAAGAGTTTTTAAAATTATGCAACTCGAAAATTTTTCTGAATTACGAAAAGTAAAATACACAAAGAATGCACAATATGCTGCCATCGATTGTGAGACTATTCTTCTCCACCAAAGGGGGGGGGGGGGGGGGTGGGGGAGGGGGGGGGGAGCGAAAAAGAATGCTTGGATGAAGGATAAAACCCCCAAGAGCAATGCAAACGCCAAAGAAGTCTAAACAAGACAAAAACAAAGCCTTTGTTCTGATCCACAATCTCGTTCTCAGAAGCAACAAACGGAATGAATGAATCGCCATGAGGTACTCCCTTAGCTCTGCATTCTAGGAATAATCAGAACCCGAGACTGAGTCAGAATTCTCAATGCTATAGACCAATGATTCTCAAACAAGGGGGGGATTCTAACCCCCCCCCCCCCCCCCCCCCCCCCCCCCACCCCCCCCACCCCCCCCCCCCCCCCCCCCCCCCCCCCCCCCCGGAGAAATTTCAGTTTCAGGGACGGGAGTGTGACCACAGATTGGCAGGCTCAAACTGCCTCTAGGACCAAACAAAATGCAGTGTGCATCGGTCCGCTGGGCTTTCTCTCCCCTATAGCTTGTTTGTTTGTGTTAGTACTTCGTTGCATAGTATTTGGAATGCACCTTTTGAGGCAGACAATTTTGGAAAAAGGGGGAGGAAGGGGGCCGAATGACATTCTGACATATGGTGAAATGGTTCACGGGTCAAAAAAGGTTGAGAATGCTATAGACAACAGATTATTTCATTCTCCCTTCCATAAGGATAGAAGAATACCCAGCGAATAATACGACAAAACCGTAAGTTTTAATACTATGTTACTTTTTGTGAAATATAATTCTTCCTGATATAATCACTCTTCGGTTTGTTCCAGCTGACTCTCGCGTTTATATTAAACTCGTGGCATTGCTTAGTAAAGTTACTTTTGTTTTCGTCCCAAACACTATAAAAGATTCAGTTTCCCCCGTCTCCCAGAATACCAAAGTTTTACCTCAAGAGAGACAACGAGGTTTTTCGCAAGTCAACAAAAGTCTGGGTCCGGACACTGCACGATGATGTCCCTGAGTGCCTGGCGCCCGCACACACACACACACACACACATACATACACACACACACACACACACACATATATATATATATATATATATATATATTATATATATATATATATATATATATGGTAACGCAGTCATTAACAATACAATTTATAAAGCTTAAACCTTTACACGATACAATCATCCTTTCGTCCTAAATGCCCGACTGCGTCGATAGGCGCAAGGAACCTTGGAAAAGATAACAACACACCAAAACCATTTGAAGAAAGATCAGCGGTGAATTTATTACATAACATCGCATTTTCCTCGATATTGTGATCTGTGACGTCATACAAACGAGTCTCATAGTTCTTCCCTAAGCGACAATGAGAATTGTTTACTTTCCTCGGCTGCGCAGGAAAGATAAACAGAACTAACACCTTAAAGTTTGGTTTCAACGGCTTTATCTGTTCATTCGGTGGGAACTGTTTACCAGCTCTCGAAGAAAGATTTTGACGGGAAAAGGGACGGGAACAATAGCAAAGGGCGCGAAAGAGAATGAAATAAATAATACGTTAATTACTGGAAATTATGTATAGAGAAAGTGAGTATACTGGGTGGGCGGATATACCGATAAGGAAGTTAAGATTAATACAATCTTGAATTGTTCTAAAAATAAAAACATTTAATAGACGAAAATCAGCATTAGCATGCATACATCCATCCATCGTCCATTGCATTCTTCGACATGAGTAACAGATGTATTTCGAAGGGAAGCAATTAGGGTTTATGAGATTTCTCTATTTTTATTGCATATTTCTTTTAAGGATGTATACATGCGTAACATACATATGCTCCACATCACTAGAACCTAAAAATCCGGATAGTTTTTCTCAATACTTTACCCTGAAAATTGTTCAAAGCATACATACATAATATATATATATATATATATATATATATATATATATATATATATATATATATATATATATATATATATATAGTACACACACACATATATAATATAGTACATGCATACTATATATATATATATATATATATATATATATATATATATATATATTATATATATATATATATATATATATATATATTACCTTAGAATTTTAAACTATTTCACTCTACCTCAAGATATGGAGAGTTAAATCTAACAAACACTTCATCATGAATCGAAGAATAAAAGATAACTTAACTCTCTCTTTCCTTAAGTGACCTAACACCAAGAACTATAAAATGATATAAAAGATGCCCTTCAACTCCCCTTCCTTCTTGACTGACCACCAAAGGGCATTGACGTGTCCATTTCCTTTTAAATGTCAATAGCGAAAGGCTGTTGCATATGCAACAAACCTCTAATGGTCCCAAGGAACTTCTTTTTTCTTTGCTTTTATTTTTTTGTCTTCTCTGTTATTTTTTTAAACTACATGAGCGACTAGAGAGCTAATAATATATTAACAAGACCTACAACATCCAGCAAGTTACGCATGAGACAATCGACGACCATTAGAGCAGTAAGTAGTACACTCTATGAAAATAATAGATGAAAAAATATCAAAAATATCATCTTTAAAATTGAACCCAACAGGCTAAAATGACAAATAAGGTTTTAATACCCAGGAAGCGTCGTAATGCCATCATAGTCTTAGCCCCTCTAATTTTCGAGACGACAGCAGTAAAAAAACAAAAAAAAAAAAAAAAAAAAAAAAAAAACATTATAACGAGCAAGAGACACAAAATCAAATAAAACACTTCTTGAATACCGTCAAGGCGACAGACCTCCTGCTCTATTCATAGGAACCATCTATGAAGCTGTCAAGAGAACCATAACCATTTATGATACAAAAACTCGTAAGAATTTTATTCAGGCCGACCTTAGTAAAAGACCCTCGGGACCATATTTCTCTTGAAGGGTTTTTCTTGCAGGTCTGTTTTTCCTCTCGATACTGTATTTATTTATTTATTTATTTATTTATTTATTTATTTATATTAAATCTGTTGGGATGACTGTGAATCGACCATTTTATTGAGGATATTAATATGAACTGAACTTATTTTTTTTCTCTAAAAATCATAAGAGACACACTATGGAGATTCTCCCTGTTTTTCGTTTTGTCTTTCCTCTAAAAGGCAGAGGAGAGAGAGAGAGAGAGAGAGAGAGAGAGAGAGAGAGAGAGAGAGAGAGATCTGATTTTCTTCTCGATACTGTATTTATTTTTTTATTTAAATATCACATCTCTTGGGATCTGTGGCTATGAATCGACAATTTAATGAGGATATTATAAAATGAGCTTTTTTCTTAATCATAAGCGAAACTCTATGTAGATTCTCCCTGTTTTTACTTTCGTTTCATCCTTCCTCCTGTTAAAATGGGAGAGAGAGAGAGAGAGAGAGAGAGAGAGAGAGAGAGAGAGAGAGAATCGTAGGGACACGCCATTCATCAATGTACTGTGTGGCAGTTAGAAAAGACTGGTTTATGGTTTTTATCTCGACATATTTCCCCCACGAGAGCTCTTCAACCACGGCATTGGTACAAATGAATTTCCCCGTTTGAAGAGTTATATATAGCGGTTCTATCGTTTTGGGAATTCCGACCAAAATGAAGTAATTTTTCGTGTTATTCATAAATTGCACAACTTTAGTGAAAGTTATCTCCTGTAATCTATGAATTATTATCAGATTCCTAATTCAATTATTAAGGATTTAAAGCAATAATGAATAAAATATCTATTTTCATTCAAAATTCCTTTTACATTTTGACCTACTTCTTGTGTCCGATTTTTAATGGAAAAATAAGAAAATGAGAAAACGAGTAAAACTGTTTTTATTCTTTATTTATTAATCACTTTTACGTTTTGGAATTTATCTTCCTTCTCCTCCTCCTCCTCACTGTTTTCTCTCAGTTCCTCGCTCCCAGGAAGAGACGAAGCTCCTCCTCCTCCTCCTCCTCTTTCTCCTCCTCACTGTTTTCTCCCAGTTCCTCGCTCCCAGGAAGAGAAGAAGAAGAAGGCACCAGCCTCTGGGGACCAGATGACTCTCGACAGAAAGTTTTCGGGGAGAGTGTTCTGGTGGAAGATGTCCCAAGAATGCCTTGCGGTGATTGGCCTTTATGCCCTTCTCTTCGAAAGCTTTAATTCGAAGATTTCATTCACTAAGCATCGTGCTGGGGACATTTCGAAGCCGAATAGGTCTTATTTTCTCTCTCTCTCTCTCTCTCTTGGCCTGCATTTATTCATGGCGATTATATTCTGCTGTGTCACACTGAACGTCTGATGGTGCTGTCACCATGAAATCTTAGCATTATTACCAGCCTTTGAAACGAAATCTGCTAATCAAACATGGAGGATTTCAAAATAATAAAATAATAATAATAATAATAATAATAATAATAATAATAATAATAATTACGTTACTAAAATGGTGAACAAATTTACACTGATGTAAGTTTAAATATATATTCAAGAATGTACATTTAAAATGTACACACACACACACACATAAATATATTTCTAAATATATATTTACAGTTACACCAAAGTTCATTTTCACAAATAATAATAAAAATAATAATAATAATAATAATAATAATAATAATAATAATAATAATAATAATAATAATAATAATAATCGTTCATAGTTTGTTTGTATGGTGTTTTTACGCTGTATGGAACCAGCGGTTATTCAGCAACGGGACCAACGGCTTTAAGCGACTTCCGAACCACGTCGAGAGTGAACTTCTATCACCAGAAATACACATCTCTGACCCCTTCAATGGAATGCCCGAGAATCGAACTCGCGGCCACCGAGGCAGCCATTCATGGGTAAGTCTTTATTTATTCGCAGTTGCGTCATCTAGACGGTGATGTTCCGCAGCGTACCCTAATTCCAGAATGATACCTCAAGCGTATTCAGAAAACTATGTGAAACTAAATATTAATGCGCGTAAAAGAACATTCAAGTCATTTCTAAAACCACTACAGCACTGGCAGCGATAAGCGAAGATGGAATGGAAAAAAGTTAATTCATTATTTTATGCCCAAGATTTCATTACTATTCGCTACGCGAACTTCTGCTAATGCGGGTACCGACTTCTTCTCTCTCCCACCGTGCAAAAGAATTTTAAAGCTGAAATAGAGTTCGGCTGCCAGAGAGTCTAACTATCTATGCATTATTTTTTTTTTTAATACCAGCAGCATATACTCACCAGACGTACACCTGGGGTATTTCAAAGAGTTTTTAAGGAATAATAATAATAATAATAATAATAATAATAATAATAATAATAATAATAATAATAATAATAACATAATAATAAAGAAAAAGAATCTGGAAAACTAGAGGCTGAAGTAGCTCCCGGACTCATGCAGAGTGTGATCCTAGAAACGGCACACATAGTAAAAAAAAGTGATGGACTCCTAAAGAGGCAGGATGCAACCCGGAACCCCACACTATAAATAACACCCAGTCGAATTGGAGGACTGTGATAGAACAAAAAAAAAAAAAAAACTAAAAATACTAATAATATAAAAAATAATAATAATAAATAATAATAATAAAATAATAATAATAATAATAAATAACTGGATGCTGCCCTCACACGCACAATATATATATATATATATATATATATAATATATATATATATATATATATATATATATATATATATATATATATAATGTATGTACGTGTGTGCGTCTGTATGTGTACATATATAAATCTCACATGAGTATTGCTTGCGCATACCTACACGTTTCACAATCCTACCAGCTGGAACCGAGAAAGAGGGCGTGGACGTAGCAACCTCACTCTTAAAGAGATGGGAAGGCTGCACCCTCGTGGATACTGACTTCCTCCACGAAAAAAATAAATAATAAATTAATTAAAAATTAAAAAAAAAAAAAAAGCGCGTAGCGGAAAAAATCACTTATGCATGCGGTCAAAAATTCTTGAGGTTTGAGAGGAAAATCTCGAGAGCTGATGAATTACGAAGTGGGTAATACATGCGGTCAAAAATTCTTGAGGTTTGAGAGGAATCTCGAGAGCTGATGAATACAAGTGGCGTAATAATGCCGTCCCATATTCTCTCCAACGAGTTACAATTTGGAATTTCGCCGTCTCCGGGGCGACTTCTGCGCGAAACGAGCGTAATTGTCGCACTTCCGCTTTTGTGACTTAATGCTTTGTTCTAGGTATGTTTAATGACCGCTTTTATTTCGTCTGTCCACAAAAGAATAATTTTCCTGGCGACCAAGTGAGTGGATGAGGGACCAAGGGAGGAACTGGAGGAGGAGGAGGAGGAGGAGGACTGGCGACCGAGTAGGTGGATGAGGGACCAGGGGAGGAACCTGAGGAGGAGGAGGAGGAGGAGGAGGAGGAGGGACCAAGGGAGGAACCTGAGGAGGAGGAGAAGGAGGACGGTCCAAGGGAGGAACCAGAGTTGGAGGATTAGGAGGAGGAGGGACCAAGGGAGGAGCCTGAGGAGGAAGAGGAGTTGGACGAGAACAAAAGGGATTAGACGGAAGAGCGCGAGAGAGAAGAGATGACGGCGAAAGAAGAAAGCTCATAATCTAATCCTAATTGTTTTCGTTCTCTTACAAGGGAGGACCCGTCAGGCAAGCTTGACAGACTCGACGTCGGGTAACTCTTATATAAATCCTTAAATGGCTTCATAATATCTAGATTAGATTTACGCATATTTTTTTTTTTTCTTCTTCTTCTTCTTTTTTTTTTGTTTTTTTTTTTTTTTTTTTTTTTTTTTTTTTTTCAGTTAACGTCGTGACGGCTAAATAAACTTATGGGAATCGTTCCACTGAGGTTCTCTGCCTCGTCACATCAGAAAGTGCCTAGTGGACATTAATAACCATCTCGTAATTAGTCATTAACTTACCTCTAAAATACTGCTGTTGACGAGGGGAAGAAAATGACAGTCCATAGAGGCTTGTCTTGGTCCATGCTGCCTATATACATAATTGTCTCCTAGAAAGACGAATAAAATATTGTTTTAATACAAAACATTACACTATTCAAATTACGGAATACGCAATAGATATACAAATCAAAATCCAGCATGCAAATACGCACATACAATACAGGAATAACAAAATAATAGATAAACCATTCCATTATGTAATAAAGCAAACCTTATGATAAAGACAATGGCTGCATTAAGAACACATTACTAAGGATAAATGGAAAAAAATTCACTAATTATTGTTAATGCAAGTTCCTTTGTCACCCACACTAAGGAAGGGAGAAAGTTATCACAACAAAGAAACACTATTAACTCTGGCTTAAAATACTGATTGGTACAATGTCAATTTCTTTATATTTAGCAATGAAATCTCACTGCTTACTCATTGAAGAAATTATTATAGTAAATAAAAAAAAATTCTATGATGAAATAGAAGTTAGTGGAGTAAAAATAACTGAATTTACAAAATATAAAGTAGAATTTGAACCTGAATTAAATACTTCTCTGTCCATCCTAAAATCTTTCATTCATTGATTGTAACGTATATCATTTATGTTATTATACTTTGTCTGGTTTCGTGTCTATGACATATTTACTACAAAAAAAAAAATTATATATACAATTTAGGCCAAAGGCCAAGCTCTGGGACCTATGAGGGCATTCAGCGCTGAAAGGGAAATTGACAGTAAAAGGTTGTGAAAGGTGAAACAGGAGGAAAATCTCGCAGTTGCACTATGAAACAACTGTCAGAGAAGGTGGAAAATCAGATGGAAGAAAACGAATATGAACGGAGGTACTGTAAAAGGAATGACAGATTGCTGTCAGGGGTCGAAAGGGACGCTGCGATGACCCTTAAGTAATGCCTACCGTGCACCTCACGGCAATGAAATTATTTTTTATTTTATCAAACCCGAGTTTATACCACTTGGTAATAGGTGACTTTCACATGAACGTATGAATAGTTTTAAAGTCTCGTGGGTCCGGATTTCTGTAATCAAACATGATCGAGTTAAATCAAATCTCTTCAATCAAAAAACAATTACTCTTATTAGAGTGAATGTTATTTGATCTATGCCATCATTGGCAAGATCACTGCAATAGCCATTATTAATATTAATATAAATATTTCATAGAAATGACTGCGGTCGATCATCAAAATAATTAATTGGTGCTTTGATCACTTTCTCTGCTTCAAAACCGACTTTAGATAATGAGATTACCCGGTGAGTTTATCACTATCAATTTTCAAAAGCCTAATTCTGAATCATTTTCTTTACATTTAAGAACTCTCTCTCTCTCTCTCTCTCTCTGAGAGATACAGTCTGTTCACATTCTTTGACAAAGACTTGAGCAGAGGCTGCCAAGCTTATACAATATGTATTTCCAAACTTCTTCATAAGAAGAAATATGGTGTTCTATCAGCATTTAATTTTGTTGTAAAGCCTTTTCCTGGCATTTGACAGATTGGAAGCCTCATGATGAATATCTAACTTGAATATTTAAAGTAATGCAGTCTTTCTTCGTGAAATCAAGTTAACTCTCTCTCTACATATATATTATATATATATATATATATATATATATATATATATATATATATATATATATATATAATGTTTTTTGTAACTGGCTTTATGATATATATATATATATATATATATATATATATATATATATATATATATATATATATATATATATGAATTAATGTTTTTTGTAACTGGGTTCATGATGATATATATATATATATATATATATATATATATATATATATATATATATATATATATAACATAAAGCCGTCACACAAAAAAAAAAAAAAAAAAAAAAAACAAAAAAAAAAAAACATTAATTCCGTCACGGTAATACAGCACTTACTGAAAACGTAAATCCGTAAATCCCCCGCGGGAATCATCATATGAATTCCAGTCAGTCAGCAAATGGAGATTTTGAAAAAGTCGGACGGCAAGAACGGTAGCGTATTAGTCCCACATTCTCCGCTACCCTTATTTTTCCCTCTAGGAACTTAGTAGGAATTCACTTTTCTAAAATCCAGAAGTCCGTTGAAAGGAAGACATCATTATATTTCTTTCCATAATTCTGTTATGGAACTTACGCCTCAGGGGAACAGGGATGGTTACTACCATCCCCCCCCCCCACCCCCCCCTCCCCCACCACCCTGTATCTCGCTCTCTCCATTTACGAGTACATTCTATGACCTTAGAGTCGGTATTATCATCCTCACTGCTATTACTAAAATTGTAGTTGTTGCTAGATAAGCTCTTGTCATAATTTTTTCAATTATTATTAATATAATGGTAACATTTGCTTATGTATAGTTGCAAAATGATGTATATATCAACAATTATACCTAAATAAGGTCTTAGAGGAGGTCTTAATTAAAAAGCCAAAAACACGAAATTTCATTCCTACCGTCACCTAGAACAAACTTCATATGAAAAACTACTTTATTTTTTAATAATTTCATGTCTCTCATTTTGATGATAAGGATACGACAAAAAAAAAATAATAAAATAAAAAAAGGTCTCTTTGTTTCCAAGACATGGGGCCTTTGCATTTTGTCTTTCTTTGTTCAACTTCCATTTTCATAATCTCTGAACCTTAGGTTTTTCTTCTTTCTCGAATGAAATGTATGATTTTTGTTTTACACGAGGTGGCCGGTCTATTCCCGGTTACGCAATCACAACTTAGTTGTTGTTGTATGGAACCAGTGGTTATTCAGCAACGGGACCAACGGCTTTACGTGACTTCCAAACCACGTCGAGAGTGAACTTCTATCACCAGAAATACACATTTCTAACCCCTCAGTGGAATGGCCGAGAATCGAACCCGTGACCACCGAGGTGCGACGCTAGTACTATACCAACCACGCCGCTGAGGCGCTCACTCACAACTTAGGTCCAAGTTGTTTGCTCTGTGATCCTGAAAGATGTCCAGAATGGTTTTGACATCCTAACACAGACGGCACTGGCCTAACACGCCCTTTGGTACTCTGTCAGACCAAGACAGGTGCAACACTTACACTTAAAGTAAGAGAGAGAGAGAGAGAGAGAGAGAGAGAGAGAGAGAGAGAGAATGTTCTCAGCCAGTGTCATCGTTTTTAAATAGTGAAGGCAACCCAACAGAGACCACAGGTACCAGGTACCTAATCCATAACTTAAGAGACTGAAGCATACTAGATTATGACTGAATCAACCAAAGCCGTTCGACTTGCTCTTTTCAAAAGTTGTAAGGAATACACTACACATGGATCTTATACGCAATTTTATTTTAAAAAATGGTTAATATAATATAGCCAAGAATTCCTGGGTTTTTTGGCAGTTTTCGATTATCGTAATTCTTTGAAATTCTCTCTCTCTTTCTTAAGAACTAGAAGATGCTTCGAAATCAACTTTACTCAAGGAGTTGCTTTCATAATTAACATGAAACATAACTCATATGCAAGAACAATTAAACAGGATCGATTGGTTAATCTACATTTTCCTTTCCATTTCCTAAATGTTCAGCGCAATTGCAACAGACATACTAACGGGAATAAAAACATTAACTTCAGTGAGTAGACCTCACTGCTACTACTAGCACTGGCAGATACACCAAAACCATTAGGGAATGTATCTTATCGTGAATACATTACAGGACAAGGTTGACTAATGGATCTCTGAAAGGATCTCCTAAACACCATTGTAAATGCAACCAAAATCTCTGATGGGAAAATGTAATTCCAATGATTCCCATTATTACGGTGTCCTACACCGAGAGTAAAATTTCTCGTTTTTTTTATTTTCTCTATTTATTTATTTATTTATTTATTTTTGCTAATGTACCTTCGACTAAGTGAATATGCGTGTATGTACATTATATAAACAAAATGTGTATATATATAAATTTATAGATATATATATATATATATATATATATATATATATATATATATATATATATCTAACACTAAAGGCCCGTACGGGTTCTGTTTTGATATGCACGAAGCACCTGGGTCATGAAGAGCCTGGCTTGAGCGTTTCCCGGACTCTGCTGAGATTGTAATTGCTGTGTGCCATGGGTGCATTCACCCTGAAATACATCGCTCCCTTTGGCTAAGACGGGGACGCCACACGAAACCCGATCTCGTGGAAAGAATACATAGCCTTAGAAGATATGTAACGTCACAGCAGAATGCATTTGTGAAATGAGTAATCGACTTATTTTGGATGTATGTCACCTGTAGTGTTTTCTCCTCGTTTTTGCAATAAAAAGGGGATTGAAACTTTTTTTTTTTTTTTTAATTCAAGTTGGCCAAGAAGTTTCCAGTAAATACAGTATTAACACACACACACACACACACACACACACACACACACACACACACACATATATATATATATATATATATATATATATATATATATATATATATATATATATATATCATGTATATCCGCAGGGAAAGACACGTCATGACTGTCTAGTGTCCGAGGAAAGTATCCCGTAAGGATCTTTAAAACCTTTCCTTTTTTCAGTGCCAGCATAGCTAGGTTTATGTGTCACCCTCCTTTATGGTAGAACTTCAAGAAAGGCAGTAGATACTATGATTCAAAATGAAGATTAAGATCTAAGACAATAGTCCCAAACATAGATATAAAAGCTTTTATATCTGTGGTCCCAAACGGCACGACGAGCCAAGTAGACGGCTGAAATTATGTCAGTGTATAGGCGCCATCAAGACTAGAGCAAGTCCAAAGAGTAACCACGCCAACACAGCATTCTTTATCAGTGTTCAAGAAGATGACTCAGAAAAGCTTTTGAATTCAAGGAACAGGACAGTTTTTCTAAATGAACAGTTTGAAGTAATAGACCCCCAGAATATAACGCCATGAAAACTATAGTAGCAAGCCGAATACGGAGAACACCTGAATTAAAGACAGCACTGGGAAGGAAAACGATTGGGCCAAAGTGGATGAGGTGATAAAAATCCAGAACAATTCCCACACCATGAAAATCAAGTTTGAAACACCGAAGATGGCAAAGACAACCATAGAAGGAGGATTATTTATACTTTTTATAGCCTACCAATACATTCCAAGTCAACACATTGCAGAGGATATATTTGTAAATTTGTTATTTTGCTACAAATGCTACTGTTATGAGCATCTGTAGTACAAGGAATGCTCTAAAGATAATAACTATAAAATATGTTATCGGTGTTCATTACATGATCAACATATAGAGATTGTAAAGAAAATTATATATATATATATATATATATATATATATATATATATAAATATATAATACACACATATATATGTGTAATGTATATATATATATATATATATATATATATATATATATGTTTAACTGCAGTCAACAACAGAACTTTAGCAGCGAAATGCCCAGTGAGAAAGGACCAGATAAAAAGAAAAATTTGAGATCAAAGCGAGAAGACATGCAACATCCACTACAAACACTATACAAGTTACGCCAAAGTTACAGCCACTAATGCAGGAAATTGCCAGGCTAATGCAAATAACGTCCAAAATAATATAAGTGTTATGCAAGAGACAAGAATCACGATAATAAAAAATTTAGTAATAAATCTGGGGCTTCATATTATATAATACAAATGAAAAGCTACCTTCTGTTTTCAACAGTTGCCAGTTAAATGTTGAATTAGTTTTATTCGGAAAATTTCATAAAGAAGATTTTCGTGATATATAAATGCCTTTCTTGTTCTACAAATGCTTTTCACGTGTTGGTGGAAATGATTCTAAATTATACACATTTCCTTCCGAGTTAATGGAAATGTCAAGGGAAATACTTTAAATGTGTATTTGAGTTGCAGGTCTTCTACTCTTGTCGGTGGCCTCGGCTTCTCCTTCACATTACCGATAACGTAATTTTTTTTTATCATACCACTTTTGTGTAGTTGATCTGTTAAATAAAATACTAAAGGCTTCTTTTAACAAATGTAGCCTAATACGGTCCCTAGTAATATACAGTGTGGCAGTCTGTTTTACAAAAATATTTATGTAAGCAAGCCACTCTCGGCCAACCGAACGCGGGAATATTTACGTTGGACGTTCCTCCTCCTCCTCGAGTATTCTACCAAACACAATTCGTTGTGTACAAGCAATTTTAAGAAATTTCTTCGTCTTTGTCTGGTTATATGAATGAGCATTTGTGTCAAAAGCAACAGGGACAATGTAGATGGTCTTGGTTTTGTTAAATTACCGTTCTCAAATTAGCCTTGTCAGTTGGCAGACTGGCCTGTGTTAGGCTTAGGCCTACCACGCAGATACTTCCATGGCTTAGGTGACTATTAGATTTACTTGGTTTTGTTGGTATATAGGCTACGCGAATATTTGTTTTAAAGTAACGAGAAATATACCATTTATGTCTTAGTAATTAAAACAGACTTTACCTAATTAAAACAGACTTTACTAGACTTGGTAGCCTGTTAGCAGCCTAACCTAGGTATAAATGTACCCAACTCTAAAGTTTAGAAAGGTTAGCACTGAGCCATTGTTAAATGACTATCAAAATACAACTTACTGCGGACTTTCTACATGGACTTCTTACGTAATAATGGGTGCGTTTGCAGGAAACTTGTTAATTCAAAGACATTAACTGCATTGTACTTGAAAGGACTTTAATTGTAATTATCCCAGATGCTCATGTCTGAAGTCCCATACGCTTACAGCGTTCAGCAGTTGAAAACCTCAGTTGGCTAAAGATGTAAGTGGACTTACCTGCATCTCATAATATTAAAACATGGTTTGGATTGGCTATAATGGCAGTCTGGTACAGTACAGATTTGCCATGTATAATGTACACAAATTTTTATTAAACTTTACTGTTTATTGGCCTGTGTATGCTGTACTTTACTTTTTATAATCAAATGATAATTCACCTGTATTTCCATGCACTGCATATTTAATGTATTAGTGAAAACTTGTACATTAATAGAACTTTTTAATACATTA
Source organism: Macrobrachium nipponense (assembly GCF_015104395.2). Classification (NCBI taxonomy): domain Eukaryota; kingdom Metazoa; phylum Arthropoda; class Malacostraca; order Decapoda; family Palaemonidae; genus Macrobrachium; species Macrobrachium nipponense. The sequence continues at coordinate 68,350,090 of NC_061094.1, forward strand.
TAAAATGGTCCCATTTTCATTAAACTAGATATTTGTAGTACTCAATTATTTTCATTTAGATTTACCCTTACTTAAAAAAAAAAGTAGTTAATATACTTAATAAAAGTAGTAAATATAAGTTTCTCTTGTATGCACCAGCATCAGAGATGCCAAATTTCCAAAATAATCCTATACCCTTAAGAAAATGTAAACTGGAAACTAAGCTGTTTGTTTTTATTTCATAAAATGATAAAAAATAATTTCAAAATTGAAAATTAATTTTAAAAAATATTTTACCAAGCTGAAGTTGATACACAAGTTAGCTTAGGTTAGACACAAGGTAGCCTAGGTTAGGCATTAAGGCTATATGTAACTCTGGTCCTGATGTACAATATGAATTTTTTATTAGACTATCTTGCATTACAAAAGGTCATATGGTAAGTTACTCAAAATACAGTATAGCAGCTTGGCTATTTAATCATTACAAGTTATGTAGGTGTGATGGTATGGTATCATATTTGATGTTCATTTTCATATTTACTAAATGAATTCCCCAAAGATGACTTAATGAAGGATTTGTGCTATTTGGAAGCAAATAAAACAGTGACACAGATTGAATAAGTATGGTATACTACTCAAGGAGAGTGTGCCAAATGCCTTACCTCCCTTAATGAGAAGTAGGAGCACTTACCTGAGGCTGGTATGTATATTGTTCCACCAAGAGGACATCAGTAGTTGAATACAGTTGGTGTGCCACTTAGATGCAGAGCCTTCATGGAGATGTGTGAGCAATTCTTTCTCCAGCTGAAAGTGAAGGAACACATTAGAGTTAAGTTCTAAATGGCCTTTACATAACTCGGGTGAACATCACATGAATGAGATTCCTGACACCAGGAGATGGACAGGAGTTCTTATTATACTGCAAAAAAAAAAAAAATGCATATGGATATCATAACGTCATATTAGGCCAGTCCCTATAAAAATATGTGAGTGGGTTTGTTGATAGCTTCACTTACTGTAGATATTTATGCACTACTGAACACTGGACAACAATGCTACCTTGGTTTCATATGGTGTTAGCTCTTTTACAACAAAGTTTGAGTATCCACAACTTATGGTTGGTGATACAGAAAATAACTTATACAATTTATTAAGGAGACTGTTGCCAAGATGTTTTAAATCAATTATTATCGTATCAGAATAAACTGAATGAACAGGAGTCTGGAATTATAAGGCTTTAGTAAAGATGATTTCCACCTTAAGTACTCAAAGCAGTGTAGTAATGTAGAAGACTTCATGGAGGACTCTGTAGTGAACTAAAGTAGATCTAGCATTTATTAAGGCAACACAAAAAAGTTGGTAAAGATAGGTAGCTTTGAGCCAATCTTCATCCTTTTCTCAGCTCACCTCCATTGGCTTTGATGGGATAGTAACTTGTCGGATTCAATACATTCTCATCATGTTGATATTCAAAATAATCACTAATGCTCTTAGTTCTGAATGTTTCTATTGGCAATTTTATTCTCCAGTATTTCAAAATTCACAAAAATATCAAGATTCAGTGCCTGCAACTTGTATAAACTCATACCATTGTATACTGCAGACTTATACCACATTGTGATTCTGGGGTTTCTGGATGAGGATAAGATGATTCAACATAACAGATGAATACAGTAATGGGGAAAGTGACATACATGCACATTATGACAGGGGGCAAAGCAGACTCGTTTGATGAATTTCTTTCGCCAAAGCGATATACTTTTAATTATGTTTCAGATAAGATGCTGGATCCCAAACCAAATCTTCCCCTGTCAGATACTCAACCACTCACCAATAGCAGAATATTCATGGAGCTTGCTGTGGTAAGTGACAAAAAAATATTTTATTATTTATTTTTACCATGTGTATGTGCATGTCATCCTCTTTCCATTGGTGTGTATTTTTTTACACTTTTGATGACCACCCTTAGAGTAGCTACGATGCCTTTATTTTTGTTTGTGACTTGTTTCGAATGACTGTTACTCTCCACCATTAAGCATTTCATACAGAACGAAAACGCATCAAACAACCAGTACTGTTCGGGCTTGGTTTTAATTGTTTTGATCGAATGCCATAATAGAAATCCTCCCTTTTTCTGCCAAAAACTGATAACAGTTTTGTCGGAAGTGCTAAAAATCAGCAATCAATTATCGTGAATGGAAACGCCAGACAGAATATTGCCAAATGGAAAATAATTCGCAAAAAAAAAACAATGCACCGTTGTTTTCGTGGAATCCACTTTGAATCTGACGGACAATCTTTCGGTTCATCCTCATTTTCCAAGCATTTTTTTATTTGCATTAAACACTTTTAACAATTGGATGTCGATTTGAAAAGCATTTTGATTAAGTTCATCCATCACAGGTCAGTCATGTCAATTCATCAGCTGATTTTTTTTTCTCTCTATCACTTTTCGTTCAAGTTATAATTTTCAACGTTATTTTTCTACAGCAAAGCAAAAAAACTGATAGTTACCCTAAATAAATAACTTATTTCACTATGCATTCCCAACACTTTCTACATCATTTCAGTCTATTCTTCAACTTTTCACACAGCTGCTTCAGAACAAGCATGTAATCCATACATTTCCTCTTCTGTCTAAACCTAAGCACTTTCCTCCCCAATCATTGTTAGCCTTCTTACCCATTAAGTAAAAATCCTGCTTTTCATGACTTCCCTACTTTACAAATGTGGCTGTGAGTGTAATAAAAGCAACTGAAAAGGAGCAGAGAGAAGTATATAGAGGCAAAATGATTGCATTGTGGGCTATGATTAAAGATGCAGGGGGAAACTGAGCTGACTGATAAGTATTATGTACGATTTGTGGGTGAGATTCTAAGAGCAGCAAGGAGGGTTTTGTGTGTACAAGAGGGTAGGGAGAGGGAATAGAGACAGTAAGTGATGGAAGGAGGACATAAAACGATTTTTGAGATGGAAAAAGTTTATTTGAGGTGGTGTTGCATGACAGAAGGGAAGACCATAGGTAGACATACAGAAGAATGGATACGGTAGTCAGGAAAATGTGAGAGTAAAAGGAGAGTAATAAAAAACAAAGTAAATGGAAGAATGTGGAATATGCTGTTTGAAGTGAATGCCGTCCTAGGTAGATAGTGTGGTAATGTGAAGAGTTGTGCGTATATTGCAAATGATAGAAGAGAACATAATTATGATAATCTTGCTGTGTTGGTATATATATAAAATTGTGGAAGTTTTACTGCTTGTGGGTTTCATTCACAATTCGGAAAAATTAAAGGCATGAAAGTGGCAGTACTGGACTGCAGAACTGTCTTTTCTCAAGAGCCTTCCCTTGTTAGGGGAAACTGGTTGATTTGGAAAAAGTAGTTTCTTGTGTGCGTATATGTATTGAATAACAAAGCACAGTTAAAGGTATGAATGAAAGCAGAAAAAAATATAGTCAGATGGAGAGAGAGAGAGAGAGAGAGAGAGATTACTTATTTAAGGGTTTCATTTATTAATCAACGAATCCAACTCCGCATCTTAATGAGATTAGATCCGAATTGAATTGGTTTTTTTTGAGAGCCCGTCACAGAATTTGGAAAGAGGAATCATAAAGGATGCAGGACAGAGGCCTCACGTCATCATATTGGAGGCATTCCGACTCATAACATCTTTAGTCTTCTTTACCTTCAGCTTCTCCCATTTCTATATGGGGTCACTGTTTCTAATAAGTCTTCTCCATCTTTAGTAAAACATATCAAATTGAAATGTGTTATTCGATAAAAAAAATTAAAATGTTGCAACGGTTCCTAAGAGTATATAGCACATTACTTTTCTGTTACATACTACTACCATGTAGTAATTATTTTCCCATATTACATGTTACCATGAAATACGCAATTCTACATGAATTAACAATCTTGCATGAATCAACTGCGATCTCTATTCCAAAAGGTGGTATTTATATCAGATCTCTGAAAACATCCATACAAAACAACGTTTATGTTAATCTTGCCATTATAAAGCGAACAGTTACTCTAAGGAAGAAACTTCCCAGATAAAAATATTCTTCGCAGGATTTTTTTGGTGACTTTATCATTATTGACAGGGGAAATTCAAGGAGACAGTCGATAGGCCTAATTTGCATAACAGTTGTATAACTGAAATTATGATCCGAATGAGCTGAGCGTTATATTTTGAAGTTAAATGTACTTTCGACAAACTTCAAACTTTATTTTTTTTACAATCGGTATTTAAACTTTTTTTTTTTACAGTCGGTAGTGAATTACTGCTTAAAATTTTCTTTTACCAACTAGCCAACTGTGTATGCTTTAATCGGTAAACCACTAGACCTATAACGCCCCCCCACAAAATTGTAAGTCAGTAGGCCTCTGTAAATTTGTTATTCATATATAGACATCCGTCAGTAGGCATAGCGTGAAGAAAATGATTGCATTATGGTTAACCTCTATATGTAAGAATAGACAAAGTACATAGTAACTGTGATGAATTTATTGAGTTGTAAATGTAGTCCATTCGTTAATAGAACTAGCGTGATTCAGTTTTCATTAATTCATATACATTCGTGAATAGGCCTAACGTGTAGAAAATTATTGCTTTATGGGTCAACTCTATATGTAAGAATAAGACAAAGTACATAGTAACTATAGTGAGTTTATTGAGTTGTAAATAAACCTTCAATAGGCCTAGCGTGAAAAACTTTTATTAATTCATAAATGTACATTCGTGAATAGGCCTAGCGTGTAGAAAATCACACTATTTTCATGCATGATTTATAATAAGTAAGAAACAGTCATATATTCCACATAATTTTTTATCCTGGTGGAGAAGCAACCACCCTCCTGAAGAACACCATACTACACAACATGTCAAGTTGGCCTCCGAGGCACCTCAATCATTTTTTGAATCGTGATAAAAGCAAACCTGATATCATTAGATAGTCAACCGTTGAGCAATATACGGTGCATCGGCATGTGTATGGGGAGAGATTTTCAAATAAGAGGTGGGATGGAAAGAACGAGGAATAAGTTTCGTAAGTTTCTCTACGGACAATAATCAATCTTCGTCTTCTGGAGTCAACTTGCATACTGAAGTCACTTACTGAAGTAACTCTGAACGGACTAGTGGAAAGTACTTAACGAGTTTATCGTGGCCATTACCAACCCGTGCGATGACACCCTCCTCAAAAAAAATTGAACGGTTATGTTCCCTGTTATTATATAAATACATGAATATATATAAGTAGGATTAATTATATTTTTGTATGTGTACACATGCATAAAATTCTGTAATTCATGTATAGACAATATTGTATGTCATTCAGGTACGGTTGGCATTCATTGTAGGAACCAAGAGGTGATGAGTACTCGATGCCTTGAGTTTTAACCTCTTGAATATCCTACGTGTCGTGTACTATTATTAAATTAGTTTAACCAGATCACTGAGGAAACCTACGTTTACTAACCTCGTCCTGTGTCGACTGCGGTTAGCGAGGGTAAGGAGTTTGGATATCAATCTACTTTGTTATCTGCGAAACGAAAAAGAAAAAAAATAAAGTTCTGAAGTCCATTTCAGTGTATCCCGTCACTATCCGGTCGATAACGTAAACCATGTCGTGTGCTAATGGCGAATTTGTCGATTGGACAATTTCCGTATCGTTTAAACTTATTTTTATGTCTTACCAGTTTGGCGAAGTAATGTTTCTAACCATCATTATCATTATCAACGTCATGACGCCATGGTCCATTGTGAAATTCTACGGTGTTCTCTTTCACCTCGCTTTGTCATCCAAATATCTATTATCCTTTCTTGTGGCTCTCATTCAGGCCTGGGTTTGTGACTATTTTAGCGGCCTTGGAACCCCACATGATACTGTCACGTACAATTTCTTTGTGATACTATTCCGTTAAAAAAAAAAAATTCATTTTTGTGTATAAATCACTTTGTCCACATTGGTTTTGATGTTTTAGTTTTGCAAACCATTAGACCCAAGAATCCCTAAGAGAGAGTATTTTAAGATTTTGATAGTTTCCTGTTTACGAACGTATCTGTTGCCATAGACTTATATATGAAAAATAGTATCTTTTCATTGTTAAAACTGTTTAGAAACCGCAACTCTCCAGAGAGAAGGGGAATTTTAATGTTAGATTATTTGTGTTATAGAAGGGTTTATTGTAGACCTAATGTGTAGCATCAGTTGTTAGGCCTATGCTTTCACTGGCAGTACTGCATCAAAGCCACGCACACATACTCGTGTGTGTGTGCATGTATGTGTGCGTGGGCTTATGCGTGTTTTGGAGTGTGTGTGCACGTCACGCGTGCATGCGTCATGACTCATGACATTTCACCCATTTGCAAAGAAATCACTAGGCCTAATACAAACAGATCACGAACATTTTGCATTGACATTTTCGAGATCTGCTTGTATTAGGCCTAGTGATGTTCTTCCTCATGGGGCCTTTGTTTTACACATTCCGTTCTCTCTCTCTCTCTCTCTCTCTCTCTCTCTCTCTCTCTCTCTCTCTCTCTCTCTCTCTCTCTCTCTCTCTCTCTCTCTCATCAACATTCTTTCGCTCATTCACCCCAGTATTTATGTATTATGGAAAAAGTCTTGGTTTTGATTAACAGTTAGCTTTGGCCTGTTAATACTTTTAGTTGTCTAGCATGGCCAATACTTGCGTATGAAGGTACCTTCAGCATAGAGGCATCTTTTACATTTTATCGTCATCCCTGTGACTCTTGTTGTTAGCAGTAAATTAGGTGTATATATTAGACGACAAAGGTGGGTTGCAGCCACCGTAAAAGAGAACATCCTCCATCCCGCGGTAAGTGATAGAATCAGTACTTAAAGTGGTTGCCTGAAGTAGGTATAACTAAATCACTCTCTTCTTCAAGATGTAGACCGAGAAAAGTCGTGTCTGACTGAGTAGGAAGACAGAAACGTTAGTAATTATGGCGATATATATATAGATATATATATATATATATATATATATACACACGTATATTTTTCATTTTATATAACTTCACGAGTTAATAAATACTAGGTATCAAGAATTTATTACTGTTGAGAAACGAGAACTTCCTCTCTCTCTCTCTCCCCGTTATGTCATTTCAACGTAACTGTATTCGTGAAGTGCCTTATCTCACTACATGCGCAATATCGATTTAAAAAAAAACGGAAGTACTTAAAAAGCTTGACTTCCGCTCTGAAAACATCACTAAATAATGAAATTCATAAGAAAATCAAATTGTTTAATCCACAAGTCTACGCAAATGAATGGTGCCAAGAACATTATATATATAAAGAATAATAAAACGCGATATTTTCGCAAACAGTGCTGCATGTCGTAGGGCCACTCGGCCGGTGACACAGAGGGCCAAAATGCTTCTAGTCTCATCGTCGCGACTGTTTTGAGAGTGGAGTTCTAATTTCCGATTCATTAAGCGAGGAAGCCAGCTGCCTAGTAAGTAATTTGGGCTCGCTGCTAAAACAGGGGAGGGAAATTAACGTTGATTTTAAGACAATTAGGAACAGAGATCAGGAGGAGAATTGCTGCGTTTAGAGATTCTCTGTGACTCGGGATTTGGAGAGCGCACTTGCCCAAGTCTGTGTGTGTGCGTGTGTAATGCACATACGTGTATGTATGTATATATATATATATATATATATATATATATATATATATATATATATATCTATAATGCGTGATTAGGCCTATATATCTAAGTATATATAGGGTGTGGATTTGAAATAGGCTTCATTGGGATGAGATTGCTAGTCCTATGCCCTTCTTTACTTTGGGTTCGACCCACCACATTTGGCTAATTACCAGGTGCAGAATTCACTTCACAGTGTCCCAAAGGTACAGTTGCTTCCTCCAAGAAACAAATCTTGAAGCTATTTTATAATTTTATTTGGTTTTTGAGTCTGATAAATATCAGTAGTTGATACTGAAGTATCTCTCCTATCTTGCCTTTGAATGGCCGATGTATTTTATTTGTAGATATAAAAACAGCCAGTCTTTATATATTTTCAAATGATTATTGTAGTGCACATCTAAGAATGACAAGACAATAAAGTTATAAGTTGGCGAGGGGGGCTTAACTTTGCCTGCTAAGCTGTGGATGCCTGAAGTAAAACATAGGCCTAAAGTGTGCACAAAATCTGTTGGTACAGTTTTTCCAAGAGAGGGATTGAGTGCACGAGATGGCGCGAGACACAGGATTTGCGTGTGTGTGTGTGAGAGAGAGAGAGAGAGAGAGAGAGAGAAAGTTGGTGTAAGGGACAGAGGTTTTGTGTGTGTGTGAAAGGGAGAGAGAGGTGGTGTAGGGACAGGGGTTGTGTGTGTGTGTGTGTGTAGAGAGAGAGAGAGAGAGGGTACATAAGATGGAGTTGTTCGCATAAAGTTGAAGCCGACTGCTTGACGTATTGGAGTGGGTTTGGTGTCAATATATATATATATATATATATATATATATATATATATATATATATGTATATATATATATATATATATATATATATATATATGATATATATATATGGTACTATAATTCAAGCTTGAATGTTTACAGTTCTCTGTATTGTTTTCCGGTATACAGTGGGTGGTAATATAGAGAAGAATAAAATGTAGTTTAAGCCTTAATTGACTTGTGATTGCAGTTAACTCTCATCGAAGTTCCTGCATTAACCGCGGTAGGTTTAACTACATCCCGCTAGCCGTACGAGGTCACAAGAACCCTTCCGAAGCCAATATGTTTGCCAATGGTGTCCCCTCTGAGATCTCCACAATTAATCCCACGACGTTTAAGCGCCCCCCTTTGCAACTCGAAGCGATTAGTTTAGGCGGCGGATTTACCACCTGACGGAGTCACGTGACGCTCTGGGGATTCTAGCCGTGGATTGGAGGCTGTGGGCTTTAGTGCTTTTGATTATAATACGATATGAGTCTATATCTAGTTTTCCCAGTTTATTCAAATTATCATGATTGATTTTATTGTAATATGTTTACCGTTTAGACTCAACTCCTTGGCGTTAATGGGCCAAGCCCCGTATAGGCCTAAACTATATATTCAGTTCAGTTAATGGGCCCAGAAGTTATTTCATCTTCAGGAAATGTGAATAAGGTTTTGAGCCTTGCTTTATTATTCACCAGTTATTTGAGAACACATGGCTTTGTCTTTGGATGTCAGTGAGCTGTATTTACGGATCTTGATGTCTTTGCAAATTCATGCAGCTAACGTCTGTTTGTGTGCGCTCTCCCATACCACAAGGCACTTGTATTGAACTGGTCTATCATGATGTAAATTATTCGCTGCATTACCAGTTTGTTGACATCTGTGGATGGCATTTGCCTTTGACTGGTTAATTATTCAAGATCACTTGAGCGGCGAGCTTCTCTCCAGAAGTCAATGCGCTGGAGAAGTTCTGAGCCTAGCGAAATATTTTGCAATGACTCGGTCTAGGGGTCACATTCCCGAAGCTGGGAATACTATGTGGAGTACGTGTGGGGAATAGCTGGTTTTTAGACGTGGCATTTTCAGACATAAAGCAAGGCACTCCATCTGTTAACGGTATTTTACATCTTACTTCATCCATTTGTTTATTTGTTGCTGTAGATGTTCTCGTTTCCCCATTCATTTTGAAAGGAATGTGGGGAAGATGATCTGTATGCGTATATATATATATATATATATATATATATATATATATATATATATATATATATATATCAGTATATATATATATATATATATATATATATATATATATATATATGCACTCTTGTACTATATACATGCATATAGTAAATATATATATGTGTATGGGTGTGTGTATGTGTAAACGCTTGCATACACCTGATGTATACGCATGTTCATATATATGGACAGTCATGAAGGTCGTATGCAATGGAACGATAGTGATACTCGTATCAAGTATAGCACACACACACACACACACACACACACACACACAAAATCCCAGATCAACACGCATACAGTTCAATCATAGTGAATAAACGTCATTAATAATAATCGATTATGCTCAATGAAGGAACGGAAGACCAACGGAAACTGGTAAACACCAGTTGACCCCCCCCCCCTTTTTTTTTTAACTATATTCGGGATGGAAATTCTTCTCATAATTTACTTCTGATCGATTTTGGATTAAATCAGGAACCTGATTAATATCCGGATGAAAGTAATCCAGGGTTATGGGACTTGTATAAAGTGATATTCCATCATTGCTCGATGTCCCATCGAGTGGTATTAAGTTGGGGATGGCTGTCGTTTTTATATTGGTTAAAGTTCATTCATCAGTTTTAACCCGAAGATTTATTAACGATTCAAGCTATTCAGGCTCTTGTTTGCAAAATGATTTTTTGGGGGGGAATTCGGCTGACTGACCTACATACGCTATTTTGCTCTCATGAAATTTTATCGCTTATGGAAAAGTGGGTTGACTATTTCTGCCTGTCTGTTGTTGATTTTTTTTTCTAACTTATTACTCCTTTTAGTTTTCTGAAAACAAAGCTGTTGTACCGGCTTTGTCTATCCGTCTGCACTTTCTTTTCTTTCCACACTTTTTCTGTCCGCCCTCTGATGTTAAAACTACTGAGTCTAGAAGGTTGTAAATTGGTATGTTGATCATCCTTCCTCCAATCATCAAACATACCAATTTGCAGCCCTCTAGCCTTAGTAGTTTGTATTATATTTAAGGTTAAATCCAGTC
>NC_061094.1:68365821-68375821 GCF_015104395.2 Macrobrachium nipponense
AGCTTGAGCTGACTGACCAGCTGATGCTATGGACCGTTGAAGTGCTATGTCTTCTTGGAGCTAATGAAGTCTTCCTTGAGGATTCTGGCCACAGGGTGGACTGTCTGAATAGGCAGAGCCCTCTGATTAATAACAAAAGAAAACATTAAATAAATGGTGATAGACTTGCCATGTGGTTTGGAACTTAACCAAATTTATGACCCGTAGCAGTATCATTTCAGTCAATATGCCAAGAAAATCTATCAAAATTTTAGTCACTGTAAATTGTCTGCTATTTTTAGTTGATTTATAAACTGACTGGGTAAACCAGTCACTTTACAAATTGTCTGGATTTAGATACTGACTGTAACATATATATATATATATATATAATATATATATATATATATATATATATATATATATATATATATATACACACACAGAGTGAGAGAGAGAGAGAGAGAGAGAGCATGTGTACTACATACCTTCATATATAGACGTAGATGTCAAAGGAAAACTCTAAACGTGAGACGACCTTATTATTATCGCTGAAACAAACGACGAACGTTAATGGCGAGCTTCGCGCGCAGAATGTCCAAGCATCCCGGAGCAATTCCGATGTCCAATTTCGCGAAGGAATAAGGTGTGGGTTGGCGAGGACACTTTATGCATAGGAAATTTTTTGTCGATTTAACTTTTTTTTTTCTCGGGTAATTCGCGTCAGAGAAATTGAGGGGACGCCGTTGAAGTTTCTTCATGAAGCCTCTGTTCTGGGAAGCTAAAAAAGTTAACGTGAAGAAAGCGCCATTAAAGTATTTATAAGGAAATCGACAAAATTGCGGTAGAGGGATTTCGAAGGTTTCGATACGAGAGTCTCCTCCGTACGTGCGTAGTGCAATCAGTGCGCCTCACGAGGTGCACTGTACGCATTTACTCGCGTTTCTTTGCATCGACCCTTAGCTGCAACACTTTTCATCATTCCTTTTACTGTACCTCCATCCATATTCTTTTATCTTCCATCCTACGTTTCGCCCTCTCATAGCAATTGATTTATAGTGCAACTGCGAGATTTTTTTCTCAGTTTCCCTTTCAGTGACCTCATAGGTCCCAGCGCTTGGCCTTTGGCCTAAATATGATATTCCATTCCATTCCAATACGAGAGAGTTCTGTTCTACTTCCTTGATAAAATATTTTTAAAAAATACGGAGTTTATTTATTTATTTATGTTCATTTTATTTTATATATTTATTTATCTTCTTTTTTTGCACATAGGTAAATTCATTTTAAATGATAAATTGTAAAAACAAATTGATTCGTCACCAAGAAAATCCGTATAAGATATTAACTGACTCCTCATCGTCGAATTCTGATTGGGACTTTTATTAGATCGTAAATTTACCGCGCGAGGTAATAACATCGGAATGACAGCCTCCCCCCCCCCACAACCACCACCCCCTATGGTAGACCGTCACCTTCATTTGAGCGGTTGTTAAGAAACTTGAAAGAGGCGTCAGATGACTCATCTCCTGGAAGTCAGGAAATATATTGAGGATTTCCAGAGAGGAATGCAGGAAATTTATGAATACATCGCTGACTATATTAATATTGCTCCAACAGGATTTTCGTGAATTTTAGTTTATGGAGATTCTTCGTCATAAAAAATTATATTATTATGATGTATGGTTTGACTTTTGCATTATAATTTTATTAATATATGAATTGGCATGTGTGTTATACTTTTTTTAAATTCATGTATCAGTTGGCTGATGCCTTATGTTTTTTTATGTATGAATTGACTTGCGTATAGAAATTTTATCTATGTATGATTTGGCTTGCGTATCATATTTTTATATATGTATGATTTAGCTTGTATATGCATGTATATTGCTATGGTAAGGTATATATATATATATATATATATATATATATATATATATATATAAGCGAATACCACGGGAAAATGATAGTCAGAAATCCAAGCGCTTTTGTCTTTATTCAGACATCGTCAAGGAGCTACTAAAGTACAATTGGAGAGGAAGGCCTCAGGTACAACCAAGATCAGGAATACCAGATGGTTAATTATCAAAAGGGTAAAAAATTAAAAGGGATAATCCAGGATTATCGGATACACACGGTCACAAACTTAAACAGATTCTGACCCTAACCGAAATTACAAAGTATCTTTACAGTCCAAAACATGTAAAAACTAAACAAATATATTAATTTTGTTGCTTATATTTATCTACAACTTTTTTCATTATGAAAGCATCAAGTTTAAATAAACCAAGACTTAAATTTAGAACATTTCTATTATTTGACTTGATAAAACAAGATTCAATGATATTCCTTTTAAACTGTGTCATTACATGGGACTAAGGCTCTTGCTTGACTAGTTAATAGGATGGTCTAAAAATCTCTCATATGTACAAATAATGCATTCGATATTTGCCCAGTTCTCATCAGAATATTGATGTTGCTTTGAGACGCTGTGAAAGAGATTTGCCGGTCTGTCCGTAATAGACTTTATCACACTTTTTGCAAGGAATTTCATATATGCAGCCTGGAAGATCTTTAGGAGAATTTTTGATTACTAAACTCTTGACCATTAATTTAATTTTACTGAAAACAACATTTATGTTAAAAAGCTTTAAAATTCTAGGAATATCTAAAAACCTTTCATCATAAGGTAATTTTAGAATGTATGCTTACTAAATTCAAGTTTGTCATTAGTTGAATAAAATGTTTTTCTAGCTCTTTTCCATGCCACATCTACAAAAGCCTTGGGTATTTAAGTTTCAATGCAATATACTAAATAGTTTTAATTCAGCGTCAATAAACTGCGGGCTACAGACACGTAAAGCCCTTAGGAACATCCCAGAAAAACAGAGAATTTAACATTTTGATGGTGATTGGAGTATTAATGAACAAAAGAGGCAATTAGTTGATTTTCGAAAGACTGAAAAGGTGAAATTTCTATCATCTATGGACAGTTACATCAAGATGTTCCTAAGGGCTTTACGTGTCTGTAGCCTGCAGTTTATTGACGCCATAGCCGTTGCTAACATTATTTTGTTTGAGTGAGTGTGGTTGTATTAACAATATCTAAACCGTATACTTCCATTGAGATATCGTGTGAGAGTGATACAACTTTACGAGAAGGCCTTAAAAACTGGTGTAATTAGCCAAATAATTGGCTGAAACAACGGACCGTCCAGAACATTCTGAAAACTTTTCGTGAGTCGGGAGGGAAGGAAGTACCCAAGGCTAGGACCAGCACTGGGAGGCCCCCTATTATTAGTAAGAAGGGGTTTAAGAGAACTCTTAACCCCCTCTTACTAATAATAGGGGGCCTCCCAGTGCTGGTCCTAGCCTTGGGTACTTCTTTCCCTCTCGATTCACGAAAAGTTTTCAGAATGTTTTGGACAGTCCGTTGTTTCATGCCAATTTTTTTGGCTAATTACACCAGTTTTAAGGCCTTCCTCGTAAAGTTGTATCACACTCTTCACACGATATCTCAATGAGGAAGTATACGGTTTAGACATTGTTAATACAACACACTCACTCAACCAAACAAAATAATGTTAGCAACGGCTATGGCAGAGCACGAGAAAAGAATTTGGCATCCAACTGTCACAGCATCCAACAGGTTACTGAAGAGCTCTTACACAGAGTTACACAGTCTGATGTGAGCCAGTAGCTGTAGTTAAGTTCCCAATTAGTCAATTTCACTCAGCCGAATTTTTTTTCGTTTCAATGGCTGATTTTCAATGGCATTGGATTAAGATTCGTGCCACTGGGGATCATACCGCCAAACAGAATACTTTGTGGCTTAGAGATTGTGGAATTGAATATATCCACGACTAGCCAGGGAATTCCCCAGCCATTTCAATCATTAAGCAATCATAAAAAGAAAGTTACTGAATGCGGACACGTCTTGCAGCACAAAGTTTGAAACGCGCTTGGGACGATCTGTACGAGTCCCTCCTGCAGCAGTTTTCAGATTCAATGCCCAGGACACTCCAGAAAGTCCTTAAACGTTGTGGTATGCCTATCAAGTAATAGGGCAGGAGTTGGTGATTATTCATTCCAAATTTTATGATGGTTGCTTTAATGATTGATTTTTCCTGAATATTTTTAGTTTGTTGTACTCTTTTTCTTCTTCCATCTTCCCTACCACGCAAAGGTTAGTTATGACTGGTACTGTATATATATATATATATATATATATATATATATATATATATATATATATATATATATAAAGGAGAATGTACAGACTTATCATTTTTAACTTTCCTGGAGACAGAGAGTCCAAGTGACAAGACATCTCATCTTAGATTTAAATGCTGATGTACCTAAGCAGGTCAATGATCGTCCTGTAGTTATGTGCGTTTCTTACCTAAGCATATCAGTACAGCCATGATAGCTGTCCAAGGTGCCTTTGAAAACTGGCTGCAACCAGTTACCAAAGAGTGTGAATTCATCTGTACGCATGCGCCTCTTTCGTTCTTAACGGAAGGTAACTAGGCAAAAGGATGGAGACAGCTACGGGGAGAAAAGGCAAGATGCCGTGATAGCTCTGCGAAAGTTATATTTGTTTCAGTGTGTGATATTCCAAGCTGCAATGGGTAAGAATAATGTGATTTAGCCAAAGGGATGGCTGTTTCTGTTTTTGACATTTTGTAAAGATGTTCTATTTTTTTAATTTAACTTTTGACTTTGTCTTTACAATTGTGTGCTCACTAGTGTGTTTCCTGTCTTTTAAACAGGCGGATCTAGTGAGGGGACTAAGTGTCCTAGTGGAGGGGACTAAGTGTCCTAGTGAGGGGGACTATATTTTGGAGAAGAGATAATTGGTGTGACTAATTACTGATTAAGACTATTATTTACCGGGGGTTGTCTGTGAGACTTGAACTATGAGTTATCATTCTATTAATTATCCTGTAAGAATCTGAATTATTCAATTAGTACTTTGCTTTGAATAAACGTATAGTTTTTTGTAGTTTCCGACCTCTGATTTGGTGACCTAGATGATGAAGAGAGAGAGAGAGAGAGAGAGAGAGAGAGAGAGAGAGGGGTGGGGGGGGGCCTATTGCCAGAGTCTGAGAGAGAGAGAGAAGAGAGAGAGAGAGAGAGAGAGAGAGAGAGAGAGAGAGGGAGGATAAAGTGTTACCAAACTTAGTTCGCCTTTTGCTATGGCTAATGTTACCTATGAGAGTAACGGGGGCGACGCTCCCGTTGTTTAGAGTGGTGGCAGCGGTGGTCGAACGAAAAAGCCTTTTGTGAGATTGGTATCAGCTATGAAATATCGTTTTCAGAGTGTCTGATTGTGGGAATGTGTTATATTTCAGTTAATAACTTATGGGGGTTAAGGTGTGTCGATCCGTTAGCTATGGTACTGAGTGAAAGCAACTCTACTAGAGTCATCAAATTTGCCCATGGTGATGCCTCGAGCTCGGTTGGACAGTCAGTTAGAACTGAGATCTTTTGAGTGTGTGCTGCTAAGTGTTTTCTCGCCCGTAATGCGGAGTCTTTCAAATGGTGTGTGTATTAGCGTGTTTGTGATTGCACAGATTCCGGGGTTTTCTTTCATTGTGAAGGGGTAAGAGTTACAGTGTGTGTTTTTTTTTTTAAGGCCGGGGAGGTGGGGTTTGAATCATTTTGTGAGTTATGGGATTGGTTTAGGATACCACAATTTCTTTCCCCATAGGAGTAGAAATTGATGTGTTTTCTTTATTGGCATATATTAAAAGAGACGCATTCGTCATTGTGTTAATACATAGGTGTGTGTGTGAATGGTTTTCATACATGCAAAACTGTTGCTTGAATTGCATTCTTTGCTTGGAGACAGAGAGCGCCCACTTGTTCTTACACGGTCAGCGCAATTCTTGCTGAACCGACCGAGGGGTATTGCAAGGGGAGGGCGAGTAGTGGTCTGCCTCGGGGGGTACTCAAACACTATTCAAGGGGGGTTGTTCTATCGCTCAGAGGAGGGTGAAACTTTTTTTTTTTTTAGTGGGGGGTGAACTTCTTTTTTTCTGTGTTGTGGCAATGGGGACGAGTTTGGACTTGGATAAGGAATTTCCAATGCCAAGGACATCAGCTGATAATGATTGGTTGATGATGTGAGATGCCCGTAGGGTTTTTTTAGAAAGATTTTTTTTCTTTTTTTTCTTTATCTTGAATGAAGAGAAAAGGAAATGAAATGCATATATATTTGGTGTAAGTTTTCATTATGCTTTGGGGAATGCTTTTACGCAATATTGGAGGGCTTAATTATAATTGAGGATTCGGAGATTGTTTTTTTTTAATGGAGATTTGATTGGTGTTGAGGAGGTTACTTTAAAATGGTGCTGAGTGATGGTGATTGCCGAGTGGTGGTGAATGGTGATGCCCGGTGGTGCTGACTGATGATGATTGTTGACTGATGTTGTCAGGTGGTTTCGCCATTGGTGGTGGATGGGTGCCTCGTGTTGTATCTTATGATATCCGGTGAGTGGTGTTGATTTTTGGATGTGGCAATGGTGGTGTATACTGAGTTTTGGTGTGGCAATATTGATAAAAGTTGGGGAATGGGAATATTAATGCCCCTACTTGAGATATTTGCAGGAGAATTATTACTATGGAGAATTATCATTATTGTCATTACTGGAGATATTTTACGGAGGTTATTTAAGTAGAATTATCATTACTTGAGACATATTTTACAGGAGATTTGAGATATTTCATGGGAGATTATTTTATAATTATTACAGATGATTATATTATGGAGGATTATTACAATGAATTATTGGAGAAGTTTTGTGGTTAATTATTTACAGTGTTTCTATGACTTTGGAGAATGTGTCAGTGGTTCATGGGTGATGAATCTGGCTAAATGTTTTGGTGAATTATGCTGAATTTTGCTGAACTTTTGGTGAATTTTATGCTGAATTTTTGGTGAATGGGCAAGCATTAACATTGGTGATGTTTTTTATACTAATACTGGTGATTTTTTTTATATACTAACATGGGTGTTATAATGCTATCAAGGGTGGTGGAATTTTTTTTTTTGGATTTGGGAGGAACTAACGACACATTTTTTTTTCTTCTTTTTTATGAGTTCAGCAGAGAATTGCTTGACATGTATGTGAGTAATGGGGATAGTTAACAGTGCCGTTGATTTTTCTTTTTTTTGGTTTTTGGAAGTTAGCCATCGCTGACGTAAGTTTTTTTTATCATGGGTGAATTTGAATTTATTTTTTCTCTCCAGTTTGTGTGAATTTTTTTTAATATCTCAGTTCGTGAATTGGAGTCATTGTTCGGGAATGTGTTATAATTTCAGCTGTTTGATGCTGCAGAGAGATTTATGGGAGAATTTTTGCTTTTTTTTGAATGCATACGAAATGGCACTACATTTTTTCACTGGATATTTGTGTTCCAGAAGTCGTGGGTTTCTTGCACAATACCTTTGTTGTATTTGTGACAACTTTGCCAGAGATAGGAAACTTGGTTAAGTTTCTTTTGGCCTATGCCGTAGGGCATATTGGAGAAGTCTTTGCTTAGACACTTTATATTTGGAGTTCTGTTATAATGAGTTATGTGGCACATTGGGCAATTTTATTCACCGAGTTTTTGCCTTTCTTAGCAGTTATGCTAAACAGAGAGTTTATAGTTTTTTTTCTATAACATTGAATTATTTTAGAGATTTAATATTCTGGAGACATAATATTTTGGCCATTTGATATTTTTTTTTTTTTTTTTTTGGGGAGATGGAGTTACGTTTTTTATTATCCTGCTTGGAGATATATATTTTTTGGAGACTTGTTTTTATTCACATGGAGTTATTGGTGAAATAGAGTGAATATTTTTTATTGCTGGAGTGGTGGTTTTTATTAACACGTGGTTATGGTGAAATAAAGAGGGAATATGGTGTTGTTGTGGGGTTA
Organism: Macrobrachium nipponense; assembly: GCF_015104395.2. NCBI lineage: Eukaryota > Metazoa > Arthropoda > Malacostraca > Decapoda > Palaemonidae > Macrobrachium > Macrobrachium nipponense. The sequence goes on from NC_061094.1 coordinate 68,373,732, forward strand.
TTATTAATGGAGGAAATATTTTTATCACCGGAGTGGTTTTTATATTTGAAGATGGTGATTTATATATATATATATATATATATATATATATATATATATATATATATATATATATATATATATAATATATATATATGGAATGGCATCAAAAAAAAAAAAAAATTTTTTAATCTTTGGGGGTGACTTCTTTTTGTGTGGTTATGACTTTTTTTTTTCTGGGAGTTTTTCGAGCCAAGATAAGGTTTCTGTGTTTTTTTTTGGTTTCATATAATTGCTGAATTGTGAGTTTTTACTGTAATTTTTTTATATCTCGGATAGGTGATAATTTTTTGTATAATTGGGCAGTATCATTTGTGAGAGTTATGTCTTTGAGACAATTTTTGAGCACCCTAGTCATATCCTGGAGATAATTTTGTGAAATGTGCTGATATCATGTCAGTATAGAACCTTTTTTTGAGAATCATGGGTTTCCGAAGTTGCGAGTCTGACTGGACATTCCTACGCTGCAGTTCGAGCACACGGGTCTGCAGGTGGATTTTTGCTGAAAATGCTGTGATGATCCCGGTTTGCTGACTCTTTTCCTCTAGTGGTGATTGCTCAGTTTTTTTGCAATATCTGGAAATGTTGACCATAGCATTTCATGAAAATGCACGTGTAAGGGGTTGCTTTCTGGCTGTGTCCGATAGATGGAAAAGTTGCTATGGCAAAATTCCGTAACTATACATGTAGCATTTATGGGGGAAATGCAGGGTTATGTATATCATGCATATGTTATGTGCTTTGTGATTGGGGAAGTTCACTTCTTATTATCTTTTTTTTATTTTCCTTTTTTTTTCCTTTTCCTACGAGAGATGTCATCGGGGTTAAGCTTTAAATAGCATTTATTTTTGGATGGGAGATGTAATTTGTTGGGATTTGTGAATTGCTTGAAATGGGCGTTTGACATTAAGTCTCATTGAGATTAATTATATGGGCAGTGAAAAGAGTTTTTGCTGATTTCGTGGGTTGTTGAAATATCAGAGCTTGAGAGAACATTTCTCAGTGATAATTTTGGGTCTGGGCTCGTTGCGTGATTTATTTTTCCTTGGGCTCATTACTTTTTTCTTTTTCTTTTTTACTTGTGAGAATTTGTGAGTTTGAAATGTGATGACAGAAGTCCGTGGAGTTGCTGTGAGTCTGCGTTCTGAGGTGTGTGAATTTGGTGAATTTTTTTTTTTTTACTATTGGAGAATTAAGTTAGAGAACTTAATATTTTTTTTTCTTTGCGGGGTTGTGATAGTGACTTATGATTTAGCGATCCTTGGAGTTCCTTCACGAGTGAAGTTAGAAATTGAGTTCAGTGGTCATATTAAATGGAGTTAATTGGGAGACGTTCAGTTATTTTGGGGGGGGAATTTTTTTGGGGGGGGAAAAAGTCATTATTTGATAGAAGTATGTCTGGGGTTAATTATTTTTGATTGACCGATGACTTGACTGACATATTTAAACACACCATAATCATCGTTCCCCGACGCTAGCAAGACGCCCACCAGCTGTTGCAGAGATGTTGCTGATGTATGCCTAATTAAGAGAGTTTCTACAAGTCGACACAGTTCTACAGCGCTTTTGGGTCTACAGAAGCCGTTGGATGTCTTCCACTGGGAGACGTTTCGCCTTCCTACAGTGTGTTACAAGTCTGTGCAAGCAGTTGCAGACAAGAGGGATATTCAAGAATCCAAAATGAGAAAAGTTTATACACCTAATTGTTTTTGGAGATGAAGCGTGATAGACATTACTTTATACTGCCAGAGACGTCCAGTTATTACTATATTTTGTGTTTTGAGCTGGCCAATGTGTTTTTTTTTTATATATATGAGCTATTTTATGTGGCCTGTGGCTAGGCTGGGGCTAGCCAGGATGGTGGCCGAGCTAATCTGTAAAAAGGAGGAATGTACAGACTTATCATTTTTAACTTCCCTGGAGACAGAGAGTCCAAGTGACAAGACATCTCGGCTTAAGAATGCTGATGTACCTAAGTAGGTCAATGATCATCCTGTAGTTATGTGCGTTCCTTACCTAAGCATATCAGTACTGCCATGATTGCTTGTCCG
>NC_061094.1:68380821-68400821 GCF_015104395.2 Macrobrachium nipponense
GCGAGTGGCATTACTGCATTGTGGTCCTATGGAGATGTTGCATTTTTTATGTTCACCAGTGAGTTATTTTTGGAGGCATATAATTGCTGAATTGTGAGTTTACTGTAGTTTTTTTTTTTTCCCGGATAGGTGATATTTTTTATATAATTGGGCAGTATCATGTGAGAGTTATGTCTTTGAGACAAATTTTGAACACCTTAGTCATATCCTGGAGATAATTTTGTGAAATGTGCTTACTTGGTGTCAGTATAGAACCTTTTTTTGAGAATCATGGGTTTCTGAAGTTGGAAGTCTGACTAGACATTTTTATGCTGCAGTTCGAGCACCTGACGTGTCCGCAGGTGGATTTTTGCTGACAATACTGTGATGAGTCTGGTTGCTGACTCTTTTCCTCTAGTGGTGATTGCTCAGAGTTTTTGCAATATCTGGAAATGTTGACCATAGCATTTCATGAAAATGCACGTGTAAGAGGTTGCTTTCTGGCCGTGTCCGATAGCTTGAAAAGTTGCGATGGCAAAATTCCATAACTATGCATATCGCATTTATGGGGAAAATGTGGGGTTATGTATATCATATGCATATGTTATGTGCTTTGTGATGGGGGAAGTTCACTTGTTATTATCTTTTTTTCTTTTTTCTTTTTTTCTTTCTTATGAGAGATGTAATTGGGGATTGAGCTTTAAGTAGCATTTTCTTTTTTGGATGGAGAGTTAATTTGTTGGACTTTGTGGATTGTATAATGGGCGTTTTGAAATTAATTATATGAGCAGTGAGGAGTTCTTGCTGTCAGACATTGGAAAATTTTTACTGATATCAGAGCTTGAGAGAAAATTTTTTAGTGATAATTTTGGGTCTGGGCTTGTTACATGATTTTTTTTTCTTGGCTCATTACTTTTTTTCTTTTTTTTACTTGTGAGAATTTGCGAGTTTGAAATGTGATGACAGAAGTCCGTGGAGTTCCTGTGAGTCTGAGTTCTGGATTGTGTGTGCTGGTGTGTGAAGTTGGTGAAGTTTTTTTTTATTATTGGAGAATTAAGTTAGAGAACTTAATATTTTTTATTCTTTGCGGGTTGTGATAATGACTTATGATTTAGTGATCATATGGAGTTCTTTCATAAGTTGAAGTTAGAAATTAGTTCAGAGGTCATATTAAATGGAGTTAATTGGGAGACGTTCAGTTAGTATTCCAGATTTTTGTGGTCATTATTTGACAGAAGTAGTATGTATGGGGTTAATTTTTCTTTTTTGATTGACGCGATGACTTGACTTGACATACTAAAACACACCATAATCGTCGTTCCCCAACGCTAGCAAGACGCCACCAGCCGTTGCAGAGATGTTGCTGTCGTTTGCCCGCTTACGAGAGTTTCTACGAGTCTACAGAAGTTCTACAGCGCTTTTGGGTCTACAGAAGCCGTTAGATGACTTCCGCAGGGAGACGTTTCGCCTTCTTACAGCGTGTTACGAATCTGTGCAGGCATTTGCAGACAAAGAAGGATATTCAAGTATCCAAGATGGAGAGAAGTTTCAACACCCAATTGTTTTTGGAGATGAAGCGTGATAGACATTACTTTGTACTGCCAGAGAGCCATTCAGTTTATTACCGATATTTTTGTGATTTAAATGAGCCGGCCAATGTGTTTTTTTTTATATATAAGCTGTTTTATTTTTTATGTGGCCTGTGGCTAGGCAGGGGCTAGCCAGGATGGTGGCTGAGCTAATCCGTAAAAAGGAGGAATGTACAGACTTATGTCAGGCAGGAGTATAATCGCTTTCGAAATCTGAAATAGATACGCCAGGTACGAGTATAATCGCTTTCAAAGTCCGAAGTAGATATGCCAGGTACGAGTATAATTGCTTTCAAAATCCGAAGTAGTACGCCAAAGTACGAGCATAATCGCTTTTCGAAATCCGGAAGTAAGAATACGCAGGTACGAATATAATCGCTTTCGACAAATAGATACACCAGGTAATGAGTATTTAGTCGCATTTTGAAATCCGAAAGTAAGATTACGCCAAGGTACGAGTATAATTGCTTTCAAATTCTCCGAAAATCCTAAGTAGATACCGCCAATGGTACGGAGTATAGGTTCCGCTTTCAAAATCCGAAGTAGACACGCCCAGGTATGGAGTTATAGTCGCTTTCGAAATACCTGAAGTAGATAATATTAGAACAGGCCAAGGTTACGAGTATAGTCGCTTTCGAAATCTGAAGTAGATACGCCAGGTACGAGTATAGTCGCTTTCGAAATCCGAAGTAGATACGCCAGGTACGAGTATAGTCGCTTTCGAAATCCGAAGTAGATACGCCAGGTACGAGTATAATCGCTTTCGAAATAGATACGCCAGGTACGAGTATAGTCGCTTTCGAAATCCGAAGTAGATACGCCAGGTACGAGTATAATTGCTTTCAAAATCCGAAGTAGATACGCCAGGTACGAGTATAGTCGCTTTCGAAATCCGAAGTAGATACGCCAGGTACGAGTATAGTCGCTTTCGAAATCCGAAGTAGATACGCCAGGTACGAGTATAGTCACTTTCGAAATCTGAAGTAGATACGCCAGGTACGAGTATAGTCGCTTTCGAAATCCGAAGTAGATACGCCAGGTACGAGTATAGTCGCTTTCGAAATCCAAAGTAGATACGCCAGGTACGAGTATAATCACTTTCGAAATCCGAAGTAGATACGCCAGGTACGAGTATAGTCGCTTTCGAAATCCGAAGTAGATACGCCAGGTACGAGTATAATTGCTTTCGAAATCCGAAGTAGATACACCAGGTACGACGTATGTAAATCGCTTTCGAAAATCCGAAGTTAGATACCCCAGGTACATAGACTATAATCGCTTTCGACAAATCCTGAAGTAGATACGCCAGGTACGAGTATAATTGCTTTTTTTCGAAATACCGAAGTAGATAACGTCAGGTATGAGTGTTATAATCGCTTTCGAAAATCCGAACGTAGATACGCCAGGTAACGGACTATAATCGCTTTCGAAAAATACGAAGGTAGATACGACCAGCGGTAACGAGTTATTAATCGCTTTCGAAATGCGAAGCAGATAAGCCAGTTTCGTTTTTGAAAACCAATTTCGCTCCCGTTTACAGTTTATCGCTCTCACCCTCCACCTGGAGAAGCTTTAGCTTCCAGCTGTATGTCGGGAATAAACTTCAAAAGGATTTCTTGCCCCTTTTTGTCAGAAGCTTTTTGATTTGCAGGAAAACTGATCGGAAGTATTGAGAGTTACGACAAAATTTACTGGATCACATCTGTAAAGGGATATTCTTTGGACCATTCATTTTATTGAATTATTATAAGAAATTAGTTAATTTTTATATATCACGCATTATCGATATCTGCTATTTATAATTCTGTTTTTGATAGGCTTCTTCTCTTTATAATGAGACTTTACATAGTTTTAGAACTGACAAGCTGTTTTAATTGTAGAAATACAGACATTTTCCTGGGCTGTAGCATCGTATTAAATAATGGTTTGCCCAGTAATATGTTAATTTACTTAAATATAAAACAAGTAGTTATTTTTTAAATATCACACTTGAAAATTTGTTATTGTTGTAAGGAACATTTTAAATAATGATTTGCTCTGCAATATTTCAGAAAAGTAAAAGATAACCCAAGTCTCTCTCTCTCTCTCTCTCTCTCTCAATAGCTGTTTCATTCTGGGATTAACGTGTACTGTCCGTATGATAAAGTATTTTTTTTAAGGAATGTCCCATTCTCTCTCTCTCTCTCTCTCTCTCTCAATGGCTGTTTCATTATGAGGTTAACGCATACTGTCCGTGTGATGAAGTATTTTTTTTAAGGAATGGCCCATCCTCTCTCTCTCTCTCTCTCAATAGCTGTTTCATTGTGAGGTTAACGCATACTGTCCGAATGATAAAATATTTCTTTTAAGGAAGGGCCCCATCCTCCCCCACCCCCCTCGCTCTCTCTCTCTCTCTCTCTAGTCAGTGGAACGGACAAAATTGACCAGAGGGATATGTCTTCCTTTATTGCCCTAGGATTAAAGGATAAAGTATTCCACGCCATACGGTAGAAGGAAACCAGGAAAGGATATTGCTATGGTGTTGCGTTTTTTAATTTTTGTTTTTATTTATTTTTTTCTGGTGTGTGGCCATTCGTTTTGTAGGATGGAGGAATTTTTCCTATTCCTCAGATCTTTTTTCATGCGGTCTAGATTTATATATATATATATATATATATATATATATATATATATATATATAATATATATATATATATATATATATATATATATATATATATATATATATATATATATATATATATATATATATATATATATATATATATATATATATGTATATATATATATATATATATATATATATATATATATATATATATATATATATATATATATATATATATATATATATAAAACCTTAATCTATTATGACATTTCTAGGAGATGGCGGGTAGAAGGGTATACACCCTTCCTGCTTTTCAGCAAATTTTTAGGAATGGGGCTGCTAGCCATACGCCCGTTTTCTTTAGCTGGCTTTAAAAGCATAATGAAATATAATCAGGAAGTTCCTTTACACGTCTATTTTTATAATAACAAAACCTTGAGTGCCTGAAGTGCATCTGACAGCCGCCAGAAAGCGCCGTGAGTAAACACGGATAGCAGCACCCTCTGTTGAGGACGGCGGGAACTTCTTTGCCTGCCATGGCCGCGTTCCGTATATGGCGGAACCTGTAAAAATATTTGTCGAAAAAAGAGACGACGTAAAAGACGAAAGAAAGAATGGAAGGAAGGGTTTCTGATTCCCTCCTTTTGCAGCCGTGACACAAAGCCTCACGCTAGAAGGGATCAAAACAATTGCCGACATAATCTCGACTGCGAACTGTTTTTGTTCCTTTTGACAGAATGTATTGGACTGAAAACACACTCGTGCCGCGGGTATAAATATCCGGAGAAATGGCGGCGAATTACAAAAGAAACGTAGTATATCGCTCTTTCTCCTTCCGCTTATTTTTACTGGAAAATGTTTGGGTCTGTAATATATACCAGAGGGTATTTTCCTCACGTACCTCTCGGATATTTGCCATGTTTTTTCTGTTTTTTTCCTTCATTCACTGGAATTAAAACCAGAAAACATGAGGAGATTTCTTATTGTAATCTAATGGAAAAGTGATTTATTAGACATATGACTTTAATCTAAATATTTACCGAACTGTGTATTAATATTATTATTATTATTATTATTATTATTATTTTATTATTATTATATTATTATTATTATTATTATTATTATTATTATTATTATTATTATTATTTATTGCGAAATTTAATAGGGTATCCCTTATGTTACACTAGATATCGGCCTCAAAGCTGATACCCTAACTGTATTTTTTAAGGTGAAAAGCTTATTTTTATGAGAAAATAACAAACTGCCAAACCGAAATTATTATTATTATTTTTTTTTTGCATGAGTTAATTACAGATCATATTATGGTTGGGAGGTCGAACTATTGGCTTTCAAAAATAGGCCAGCAGTATTGAAATTAACCTTCTGAAAATGCAACATTTCTTTACCCTTCCCCTAAATTAATTGTGATCATTTAGAAAAAAAAACATATAAACATGTCAAACTAATCTTTAGTGGTAAACCAAAACCCTGAAGTAATTATTATGACATACTGCTAATGGCTTCAGATTCATAGGCGTTGCAGCTTGAATGAGGGGAAGTAATGTTAGACATCTATATTATTTTGCTTGCTGAAGGTTGGAGAGATGAAGTACAGAATCACGTATTTAAAATATCATTTAAAATATCAGTATTTTCGGAAAGATCCTACTGATGAGTTACTTGAAAATATTTTGACGTAGATATTAATTTTGTTGGTTTCAAAACGGTTGTGAAAATTAAACTCTGAAATATATTTTTCAAATTGAATATTCCGTGCATGTGCCTGCAAGCACACTCAATGAAGTGGAAATTAATGCAACGTGGCTTTGATTTTTTTGTTTTTTTTTCATTTTATGCCATGATGAATTAATATGGAAAATTCAACACCCAAATATATCCTTCAAATAATTTTTTTTTTTTTTTGTTTTTTTTTTTTTTTGCAAGCGCATACACACATAATGACAGAGAGCAGAATGTAAGGGACATGTTTTTTTTTCACACCTTACACCATAACTATGATGAGTTTACTCTAAAATATACCCTTCAAATAAATTTTTTTTTTTATTTTTTTATGCTCATGCATACACTCATTAAATAGAAAACATTGTGACATGGCTCTGATTTTTTTGTTATATACACCGTATTTATAAAAATCTACCTCCAAAATAGATTCGTCAAATAGTTTTTTCTTTTTTCTTTTTTCCGGGAGCAATCGCTCACTCAGTGACAGAAACAATAATGTAACATGCTTTTTTTATTTATTTATATTTTTTTTTAAATCACGCCTTAATAATAAAAAAAATTGTCTACATAAAATATATCCTTCAAATAAAATTTTATATTTTTGTGCGGCAAGCGCACTATTGAAAGTAAAAAATATTATAATGTGCATCTGATTTTTTTTTACTTCCTAGCAATTATGAAAATTTAACTCCCAAATACATCCTTTAAATAAAGTTTATTCTGCGCGCACGCGCACAGGCACTCGCTGAAAGGATAAAGCGCACGAAAACCGATGCTCGTAAACCTCAGTTGTTTCGATTCGGAACCCGAAATCCGTCGTCAAAAAAAAAAAAAAAAAAAAAAAACAAAAAAAAAAAAAAAAAAAAAAAAAAAAAAAAAATTGCTTGCTGGTCGTCCGGAGCGTAAATAACTCGTAATCCAGCGCTCAACATTGTACGTAATTCCAGTTAAAAAAAAAAAAAAAGATAAATAAAAAAACACCTGTTCAGTAACTTACTTCTGATCGTTTAACGTTAAATGTTGGTAGCAGCAGCGTAGCTCTGTTTAAAACGCATGAATTCGTAATATGGCCCCATTCCATGTTTTATGGCGTTGCGTTTATTTTTGCTTGATTTAATCAGTAACTATATTGCGCCCTGGAATTTCTCCAGTATCACAGAACTGGGTAATAATAGTAAGGAATATTGTGCAGATGGTATTAATTAAAGTTGTTATTCCAAAACTATGAATTTCTGTTTCCATAAGAAAGGATCACGTATCGAGCATCTAAACTGATTTACATGTATTTTCGCGAATTGTATTTAAACAAAGAGAAGTCGTATAATAAGAGGAACTCGTTGGTCTCCCCATGTTGGCTATATTCATATTTGAGAGTTTTTTTTTAAATTTGGATTCATATTTTCACAAATTATAATTCAACCAAGAAGAATGGTGTAATGAGAAGTTCGACAGGGAGGCGGAAAAATCATATTGAAAAATCGTCCAAGAATATTGTATTTATATAAACTCAGAAACTCGAAAGGATAAGGAAATATTTGCTCGAAAAAGCGAGCCCACTTTCGGACTGGCTTCTATTTATCCAACCCCCTCCATCTATTTCCAAACCCTGATATATGTATACTACCTCTTTTCCCCTCTCCCTAGTTATTCCCCTCTCCCTAGTCATTCTCATCGCTTACCATCACTCATTATTCTTTCATTCCCTTACATGACCGCCAAATCACTTACACGTCACTTCCCCTTTTTTTCTTTCTTTTTTTCTTTTCAGGGGAATATGAATGGAAGGGGAAATTGTAATTGCATAGGATATTGTGCGCGGTTTCCTGATATTTTCTCTTTTTTTTTCTATATCGAAATATGAAGTGTATGCGTTATCATATATAACTTTTGGGTATGTGTATTCCTTTACATCTACAGGCAATAAAAAAAACTGTTAAAACTTTTTATCTCTGCGGTTGACGTCAATACCGTAAATTTTTACAGTTATAAATAAATATTCTTTAAAGTTACCCACACGTTTCTGTGATAAAAAATATGATCATTTAAACCGAGAATGAATTTTCGATAGTAATCTAAAGAGCTTTGGCAAGGAGGAAAAGTGTGTTTCAAGTGATCAAAATTGACTAAATACAATCATTATCTTTGTATGTTTACATCAACAAAAGACATTATGTTTGAGGTTCCTCTTGTTTGTGTCTGTTAGGAGAATTAAGTGAATATTAAAGAGTAGAATTTTATTAATGATATATTGTCACCATTTTTAGGCGATTCGTGAAAAGATAACTTGTTCAGTTCAGCACTCAGGTCAGAGGCTTAGAGCAGGTTGAAATAATCCCAGATAGAGCAATGGCAAAATCTTGATGCCTTCACATATTTCACCACATTTGCTTTTTTGAAATTCTAAGGGACACTTGGTATTTTTTTTTTGGGGGGGAGGGGGTTTGTTGGAGGGGGGCGTGTTAATGCTACATGTCCATTTACCTAAATATGTCTGATATCCTTTTCGTGGAGAAAAATTAAAACGGTTAACTCTGTAATAATAATATTTACCGTGTCAGAATCTTGAAGTCCCGTGGTCACGGTAACACATTTTTTAATCTAAATATTCCATAGGCATTTTCATGTTTGTGACATCGCCTTCACGTTGATAATTTAGAATGTTTAGTCCAAAATCATTCTCTTGGTCAAGTTGACAGATGAAAGCCACCGAACAGGTTGCGGTTTTGATATAGTTGAGCTGCCCCTTCAACAATTGTATAACATAGAATACCGTTGAATGACTTGTGGAGATACGAACCCATGCATTAAAAAGAGAAACCATTAAAAGTTGGTTTTCATTGGAAATGTCGATTGTGTTCTCCCTCCTCTTTTTCTCCTTTGTTTGTCCTTTGGCGGATCTATTGAAGTATAATTATTAATTTTGTTTCTGCGGTTGCGTTCGTGAATCCGACCGATATTGTTCCAGGGGGAGTGTGTTCCGGTATATAGAATTATTTATATTTGGAACTGTAAATTTCAAGAATGAATCCGCTATTGCATGTGTCTGATGAAAATTTACCTATATATATATATATATACATATATATATATATATATATATATATATATATATATATATATATATCTATATATATATTTTGTATTGTATATATATTACATATATATAATCTAAGCACAGGAAAATGATAGGCAGAAATCCCTATGGTATTCGCTTAAGTATGAAGTTACGTGCATCTACTGTGATTTTTTAGCATATCTATAATCTATCTATCTATCTATCTATCTACTATCTATCTATCTATCTATCTATCTATCTACATATACTAATATATATATATATATATATATATATCTATATGATAGATATATACATATTACATTTGGTTGGACATATGTTAAGAAAGAAAAATCATTTATGTGATATGTTTAGGATATAAAATAAAAAATAGTACAAAAACTAATTTCTCTTCCAAGGGGATTTGCAGTCCAATTCTGTATCTAACTCTGAAGCTGAGAGTTAATAAATAATAGCAAACTCCCACATCTGGTCACGGAGACACTCCCCGTGAAAGCCTGTCTGATGCATGAGCGACGCTGGAGGGAATAAACTTGGAGAAACTTGCCACTTTGTGGAATTACAATGGAATTACAAACGATTCCAGTTCTTCCCCCCCCCCCCCCCCCCCCCCCTTACCGTTTCCTTCTTGAGTTTTTAATTACGTTAAATGTTTCATCCACTTACGTGTTGTTGCGCAGTTTGAAACAGTAAGGCAATTGGATAGTTCACAATAGGTGCCTTATGTGGGCATTGATGCTTTTGTCTGGCTGTTTTTGAGTTGGCGGGAGGTGGGCGTGTCCCTGAGTTAGTTAGGGCTCCTTGAATGATTAGGATTGTCTGCTGTGCTATTTCCAGCATGTGCGTTAATTAGGCGACAAAATCATTAGTAGTGTCTCGATGATGTTTATCTTCGCAATGATAGATCATCACGCCCACGTAAGGGAGTAGAAGCGCAGTCAGCGCACCTCACGCGGTACACTGTAGGCATTACGTAGTAAGGTTCTTTGCAGCGTCCCTTAGACTCATAGCTGTAAAGCCTTCCAATTCTTTTCATTGTGCCTCCTTTCATATTCTCTTTCTTCCATCTTACTTTCCACCCTCTCGTAAGAGTTGATTCATTGTGCAACTGCTTTGAGGTTTTCCTGCTGTTAAACTTTTCAAACGTTTTTGCTCTCATTTTCCCTTCCAGCGTTGAATCACCTCATAGGTCACAGAGCTTGGCCCTTGGCCATAATTTCACATTCCATTCCTTTAGCTCATCACCCGAAATTTTGCTACTGATTACAGATTCTTTGGGTGATCTTAAAAGTTCCATGACTGCTCAAAAATTGTATATGTTGATACAACTGCCTGGACAGAGAATGAATTACAACTAATAAAAGATCATAGAGAGATAATATGAAATCCAAAACTGGCTCCCCGTTGAGACAGATCTAATCAGAAGAGCTCGGTCACTGAAAAAAATAGATAAAAATAAATGGAAGTCAAGAAATATATGGATGCTAAACCAACGATACAGAAACATGCTGATAAATTAATAATTCCCTGATTCGTAAGAATGTTTATTTAGAAGCGAAAAAATGATATAAAAATCTTAAAATAATTTGCAGCGTATAACATGGTTTATCGTTAATTGCCGTGTGTATTTCAAACGAGATGCTTAAAGAATGTATCTCCGTGAGACAGCCACCTGTAATTCCATCTTGTGGTTGGTCGATAAACCAATATGCACATTGATATTGGATTACCGTGACGGTAGGCGGTGGAACCTGTTGTTTGGGCGACATCTGATGAAATGATAGTGCGCATTTTGATGGAGTTCGGTTCACTCACGTTTGTTATGTCTCTCTCTCTCGAGGTGATAAAATATTTTTTTCAAGGAAGGGCCCAACTCTCTCTCTCTCTCTCTCACAAGGTGAAACCTTCCGCGTTTGATTAATAAATATATTTAGTTATACATTGCTGAATATTCAAGGAAAGTTCTGGTCACTCTCGTTACTTATTTGCTCTCTCTTTCTCTCTCTCTCTCTCTCAAGGTGAAACCTTCCGCGTTTGATTAATAACTATATTTAGTTGTTAGGTCAATAGGCATTGCTGATTATTCAAGGAAAGTTCTCTTCACTCACGTTAGATATTTGTTCTCTCTCTCTCTCTCAATCGCTGTTTCATTCTGAGATTAACGTGTACTATGGTTTCGTATGATAAAGTATTTTTTTGAAGGAAAGGCCCTACACTCTCTCTCTCTCTCTAGTCAGTGGAACAGACAAAATTGACCAGAGGCATATGTCTTCCTTTATTGCCCTAGGATTAAAGGATAAAGTATTCCACGCCATACTGTAGAAAGAAACCGAGTAAGGATATTGCTATGGTGTTGCGTCTTTTTTATTTTTGTTTTTATTTATTTTTTTACTGGTGGTGTGCCCATTCGTTTTGTAGGATGGAGGAATTTTTCCTATTTCTCAGATCCTTTTTCATGCGTAACAATTTTATATATATGTATATATATATATATATATAATGTGTGTGTGTATATATATATATATATATATATAATATATATATATATATATTTGATATAGATAGGTATATATATATACATGTATTATAATTTTTATGTATGTATAGTATATATATATATATATATATATATATATATATATATATATATATATATACATATATATATATGTATGTGTGTGTGTGTGTGTGTGTGTGTGTGTGTGTGTGTGTGTAACTTTAATCTATTATGACATTTGTAGGAGATGGAGGGTAGAAAGGTATACACCCTTCCTACTTTTCAGCAAATCTTTAGGATTGAGGCTGCTAGCCATACTCCTATTTTCTTTAGCTGCCTTTAAAAGTATAATGAAATATATCCAGGAAGTTCATTTGCACGTCTATTTGTATAATAAAACCTTGAGTGCCTGAAGTGCATCTGACAGCCGCCAGAAAGCGCCGTGAGTAAACACGGATAGCAGCACCCTCTGTTGAGGACGCCGGGAACTTCTTTGCCTGCCATGGCCGCGTTCCGTATATGGCGGAACCCTGTAAAAATATTTGTCGAAAAAAGAGACGACGTAAAAGACGAAAGAAAGAATGGAAGGAAGGGTTTCTGATTCCCTCCTTTTGCAGCCGTGACACAAAGCCTCACGCTAGAAGGGATCAAAACAATTGCCGACATAATCTCGACTGCGAACTTAGCCTATTTTTGTTCCTTTTGACAGAATGTATTGGACTGAAAACACACTCGTGCCGCGGGTATAAATATCCGGAGAAATGGCGGCGAATTACAAAAGAAACGTCGTATATCGCTCTTTCTCCTTCCGCTTATTTTTACTGGAAAATGTTTGGGTCTGTAATATATACCAGAGGGTATTTTCCTCACGTACCTCTCGGATATTTGCCATGTTTTTTCTGTTTTTTTCCTTCATTCACTGGAATTAAAACCAGAAAACATGAGGAGATTTCTTATTGTAATCTAATGGAAAAGTGATTTATTAGACATATGATTTTAATCTAAATATTTACCGAACTGTGAATTAATTATTATTATTATTATTATTATTATTATTATTATTATTATTATTATTATTATTATTATTATTTATTGCGAAATTTAATAGGGTATCCCCTATTGTTACTCGAGATATCGGCCTCAAAGCTGATACCCTAACTATTTTCTAAGGTGGAAAGCTTATTTTTATGAGAAAATAATAAACTGCCTTCAAAAATAGGCAGCAGTATTGAAATTAACCTTCTGAAAATGCAACATTTCTTTACCCTTCCCCTAAATTAATTGTGATCATTTAGAAAAAAACTTATAAACATGTCAAACTAATCTTTAGTGGTAAACCAAAACCCTGAAGTAATTATTATGACATACTGCTAATGGCTTCAGATTCATAGGCGTTGCAGCTTGAATGAGGGGAAGTAATGTTAGACATCTGTATTATTTTGCTTGCTGAAGGTTTGGGAGATGAAGTACAGAATCACTTATTTAAAATATCAGTATTTTCGGAAAGATCCTACTGATGAGTTACTTGAAAATATTGTGACGTAGATATTAATTTTTTTGGTTTCAAAACGGTTGTGAAAATTTAACTCTGAAATATATTTTTCAAATTGAATATTCCGTGCATGTGCCTGCAAGCACACTCAATGAAGTGGAAATTAATTTAACGTGGCTCTGATATTTTTTTTCATTTATGCCATGATAATTATGAAAATTTAACTCCCAAATATATCCTTCAAATAAAGTTTTTTTTTTTTTTCTGCGCAAGCGCATACACACAATGACAGAGAGCAGAATGTAAGGGAGATGTTTTTTTTTTTTTTTTTTTTTTTCACACCTTACACCATAACTATGATGAGTTTACTCTAAAATATACCCTTCAAATAAATTTTTGTTTTTATTTTTTTATGATCATGCTTACACACTCATAAAATGGAAAACATTGTAACGTGGATCTGATTTATTGTTATATACGCCGTATTTATAAAAATCTACCTCCAAAATAGATTCGTCAAATAGTTTTTTTTCTTTTTTCTTTTTTCCGGGAGCAATCGCTCACTCAGTGACAGAAACAATAATGTAACGTGCTTTTTTTATTTATTTATATATTTTTTTAAATCACGCCTTAATAATAAAAAAAATTGTCTATATAAAATATATCCTTCAAATAAAGTTTATATTTTTTTGCGCGCAAGCGCACTATTGAAAGTAAAAAATATTATAATGTGCATCTGATTTTTTTTTACTACCTAGCAATTATGAAAATTTAACTCCCAAATACATCCTTTAAATAAAGTTTATTCTGCGCGCACGCGCGCAAGCACTCGCTGAAAGGATAAAGAGCACGAAAAACGATGCTCGTAAACCTCAGTTGTTTCGATTCGGAACCCGAAATCCGGCGTAAGAAAAAAAAAAAAAAAAAAAAACAAAAAAAAAAAAAAAAAATTGCTTGCTGGTCGTCCGGAGCGTAAATAACTCGTAATCCAGCGCTCAACATTGTACGTAATTCCAGTTAAAAAAAAAATAAATAAAAAAACACCTGTTCAGTAACTTACTTCTGATCGTTTAACGTTAAATGTTGGTAGCAGCAGCGTAGCTCTGTTTAAAACGCATAAATTCGTAATATGGCCCCATTCCATGTTTTATGGCGTTGCGTTTATTTTTGCTTGATTTA
The DNA here is from genome assembly GCF_015104395.2 of Macrobrachium nipponense. Taxonomy (NCBI): domain Eukaryota; kingdom Metazoa; phylum Arthropoda; class Malacostraca; order Decapoda; family Palaemonidae; genus Macrobrachium; species Macrobrachium nipponense. Next base: position 68,394,985 of record NC_061094.1, read on the forward strand.
ATCAGTAACTATATTGCGCCCTGAAAATTTAATTTCTCCAGTATCACAGAACTTGGTAATAATAGTAAGGAATATTGTGCAGTTGGTATTAATTAAAGTTGTTATTCCAAAACTATGAATTTCTGTTTCCATAAGAAAGGATCACGTATCGAGCATCTTAACTGATTTAGATGTATTTTCGCGAATTGTATTTAAACAAGGAGGAGTCGTATGATATGAGGAAATCGTTGGTCTCCCCATGTTGGCTATATTCATATTTGAGAGTTTTTTTTACAAATTTGGATTCATCTTTTCACAAATTATAATTCAACCAAGAAAAATGGTGTAATGAGAAGTTCGACAGGGAGGCGGAAAAATCATATTGAAAAATCGTTCAAGAATATTGTAGTTATATAAACTCAGAAACTCGAAGAATAAGGGAAATATTTGCTCGAAAAAGCGAGCCCACTTTCGGACTGGCTTCTATTTATCCAACCCCCTCCACCATCTATTTTGCCAAACCCTGATATATTGTATAACTACCTCTTTTCCCCTCTCCTAGTATTTCCCCTCTCCCCCCTAGTCATTCTCATCGCTTTGGGGAGCCATCACTCATTATTCTTTCATTCCCTTAGACATGACCGCCAATCACTTTACACGTCACTTCCCTTTTTCTCTTTCTTTTTTTCTTTTCAGGGGAATATGAATGGAAGGGGAAATTGTAATTGCATAGGATATTGTGCGCAGTTTCCTGATATTTTCTCTTTTTTTTCCCATATCGAATTATGAAGTGTATGCGTTATCATATATAACTTTTGGGTATGTGTATTCCTTTACATCTACAGGCAATTAAAAAAAACTGTTTTAAACTTTTTATCTCTGCGGTTGACGTCAATACCGTAAATTTTTACAGTTATAAATAAATATTCTTTAAAGTTACCCACACGTTTCTGTGATAAAAAAAATATGATCATTTAAACCGAGAATGAATTTTCGATAGCAATCTAGAGAGCTTTGGCAAGGAGGAAAATTGTTTCAAGTGATCAAAATTGTTGACTAAATACAATCATCATCTTTGAATGTTTACATCACAAAAGACATATGTTTGAGGTTCCTCTTGTTTGTGTCTGTTAGGAAGAAAATTAAGTTGAATATTAAAGAGTAGAATTTTATTAATGATATATTGTCACCATTTTTAGGCGATTCGTGAAAAGATAACTTGTTTAGTTCAGCACTCAGGTCAGAGGCTTAGAGCAGGTTGAAATAATCCCAAATAGAGCAATGGCATAATTTTAATACCTTCACATATTTCACCACATTTGCTTTTGTGAAATTCTAAGGGACACTTGGTAGGTTTTGTGTGTGTGTGTGTGTGTGTGTCTGTGTGTGTAAATGCTACATGTCGTCCGTCTACCTAAATAGTCTGATATCCTTTTCGTGAAGAAAAATGAAAACGGTTTAACTCTGTAATAATAATATTACCGGTGTTAGAATCTTGATGTTCCCGTAGTTTCTGTAAACAAATTTCCAAAATTTAAATATTCCATAGGCATTTTCATGTTTGTGACATCGCCTTCACGTTGATAATTTAGAATGTTTAGTCCAAAATCATTCTCTTGGTCAAGTTGACAGATGAAAGCCACCGAACAGGTTGCGGTTTTGTTATATAGTTGAGCTGCCCCTTCAACAACTTGGTTTATAATACACTAGAATACCGTTGAATGACTTGTGGAGATACGAACCAATGTATTAAAATGAGAAACCATTAAAAGTTTGTTTTTCATTGGAAATGTCGATTGTGTCTCCCTCCTGTTTTTCTCCTTTGTTTTGTCCTTTCCTTTGGCGGATCTATTGAAGTATAATTATTAATTTTGTTTCTGCGGTTGCGTTCGTGAATCCGACCGATATTGTTCCAGGGGGAGTGTGTTCCCTGGGTATATAGAATTATTTATATTTGGAACTGTAAATTTCAAGAATGAATCCGCTATTGCATGTGTCTGATGAAAAACAAAAAAAAAAAAAAAAAAAAAAAATATATATATATATATATATATATATATATATATATATATATATATATATATATATATATATATATATATATATATAAATAGAGGTATATATATATATATATACATATATATATATATATATATATATATATCCATCTATCTATATATATATATATATATATATATATATATATATATATATATATATATACACACACACACATTTGGTTGGACGTATGTTGATTAAGAAAATCAGTTATGTGATATGTTTAGGATATAAAAAAAAAATAGTACAAAAACTAATTTCTCTTCCAAGGGGATTTGCAGTCCAATTCTGTATCTAACCTCGAGCTGAGAGTAATAAATAATTAGCAACTCCCACATCTGGTCACGGAGACACTCCCCGTGAAAGCCTGTCTGATGCATGAGTGACGCAGGAGGGAATAAACTTGGAGAAACTTGCCACTTTGTGGAATTACAATGGAATTACAAACGATTCCAGTTCTTCCCCCCTCCCCCCCTTACCGTTGCCTTCTTGAGTTTTTAATTACGTTAAATGTTTCATCCACTTACGTGTTGTTGCGCAAGTTGAAACAGTGAGGCAATTGGATGGTTCACAATAGGTGCCTTATGTGGCCATTGATGCTTTTGTCTGGCTGTTTTGTGAGTTGGCGGGAGGTGGGCGTGTCCCTGAGTTAGTTAGGGTCCCCTTGAATGATTAGGATTGTCTGCTGTGCTATTTCCAGCATGTGAGTTAATTAGGCGACAAAATCATTAGTAGTGTCTCGATGATGTTTATCTTCGCAGTGATAGATCATCACGCCCACGTAAGGGAGTAGAAGCGCAGTCAGCGCACCTCACGCGGTACACTGTAGGCATTACGTAGTAAGGTTCTTTGCAGCGTCCCTTAGACTCATAGCTGTAACGCCTTCCAATTCTTTTTATTGTGCCTCCTTTCATATTTTCTTTCTTCCTTCTTACTTTCCACCCTCTCCTAAGAGTTGATTCATAGTGCAACTGCTTTGAGGTTTTCCTGCTGTTAAACCTTTCAAACGTTTTTGCTCTCAATTTCTCTTCCAGCGTTGAATCACCTCATAGGTCACAGAACTTGGCCCTTGGCCTCAATTTCACATTCCATTCCTTGAGCTCATCACCCGAAATTTTGCTATTGATTACAGATTCTTTGGGTGATTTTAAAAGTTCCATGACTGCTCAAAAATTGTATATGTTGATACAACTGCCTGGACGGAGAATGAATTACAACTAATAAAAGATCATAGAGGGAAAATATGAAATCCAGAACTGGCTCCCCGTTGAGACAGATCTAATCAGAAGAGCTCGGTCACTAAAAAAAAGTAAAAGTAAATGGAAGTCAAGAAATATATGAAAACTAAACCAACGCTACAGAAACATGGTTATAATTATAATTCCCCGATTATTAAGAATATTTATTTAGAAGCGAAAAAAATGACTATAAAAATCTTAAAATAATTTGCAGCGTATAACATGGCTTATCGTTAATTGCCGTGTGTATTTCAAACGAGATGCTTAAAGAATGTATCTCCGTGAGACAGCCACCTGTAATTCCATCTTGTAGCTTGGTCGATAAACCAATATGCACATTGATATTGGATTACCGTGACGGTAGGCGGTGGAACCTGTTGTTTGGGCGACATCTGATGAAATTCGGTGAATAGGTTCTCCTCGAGCCCCACATTTCTTAATTATGAAATGATAGTGCGCATTTTGATGGAGTTCGGTTCACTCACGTTAGTTATGTCTCTCTCTCTCTCTCTCTCTCTCTCTCCTCTCTCTCTCTCTCTCTCTCTCAAGGTGAAACCTTCCGCGTTTAATTAGTAACTATATTTAGTTATACATTGCGGAATATTCAAGGGAAAAGTTTTGCTCTCTCTCTCTTTCTCTCTCTCTCTCTCTCTCTCTCTCAACAGTTAAGGAAAGTGCTCTTACTGTTCCTTTCCTCCTCTTGTTAGGAAATCGAACCAAGTTTCATTGGTTCTTCGTTGGTTCTTACTGAATAGTGTTCTTCCACCTGCATCACGAGAGAGAGAGAGAGAGAGAGAGAGAGAGAGAGAGAGAGAGAGAGAGAGATACTTTATTTCATCAGCAGTCATTAATTTGCTTATTAAAGTTTAATAAGTATAATCAGAAATTTGATTACCAAATAAGTAGAAACAGTGTAATCAGAAATCTGATCAGTAAGTTTAATAGGTGTAACAAGATGCTTCTTATTCGGAAACACATGTAAATGAATAGAATTCCGGAGAGGAGAGCCAGGAGAGGCAATTTCACCAAAAGAGAGGACTGGAATAAGGCGAAATTTTCCTTGCATCTGGTTTATATAGATTTATCGTTAAAGCCCTTGGGCTCCAGTGCAGCAGATATTACCAAAACAGAGAGAGAGAGAGAGATTTGGGCTGGCAGGTAACCAACCGGAAAATACGAAGACCATTAGGGTGCAGAACGTGAAGCCGATTTTAGAATAAAGGTAATAGAAGCAAACCAAAGAAAAGGTTTAAAATGTGATGAATGGTAACTACAGAATGACCATTTATGCCTGTAGGCCTTTTCAAGTTGCATTTTGTGAGGAAATAATGTATTTAGAAGACGCATAACACTGCAAAATAGTCACAGAAAGTGTTTCAAAAACCTGATTTCGTTTTATTGTTTTCCGTATTCTACATTTTGTGAAGGATAATGTCATATGTGACGTTATACACAGAAATATATTCCTGGCGTGGATTATTACAATTGCTATAACGCCAGGAATATATTTCTGTGTATAACGTCACATATCTCATTATCCTTCACAAAATGTAAAATTTTGCAAGACTTGACATATGCAAAAACCTCTTTTTTTATCCTAACTCATGGACTATACCAGAGTGATTTTGTTGCATTGATTTCCGCGTCATGGCGTTGTGGCAGTTGCGATATTCGACGCCAGGAATGAATAATGCTGCATAGCTCGTTATCCTTCACAAAATGTAAGATTATGCATCCTTCACCTTCCCCAAAACAGACCTGTACAGAATTGTTGTGTTAAAGAGCTCCTAGTTCCTCAGTCTAGAAAGTGGACTGCTATTTCATTATCCCTAACGACCATTTCGTAAGCTGTCATCCTTTAAGGGGAAACGACCCCTGTGAAACGCCAAATCTCTCTCTCTCTCTCTCTCTCTCTCTCTCTCTCTCTCTCTCTCTCTCTCTCTCTCGCTGTGCCCCTAAAAAGGGCAAAAGTCTTGTTGATGAATAAAAAACTTGTTTTTGTATTGAGTATCATTTATCGTCATCCTTGGTGGCTGTGCCTTTGGACTGACTATGGTAATCTAATTAAAGTTTATCCTTGATCGTTATAAACAGTTTTAAAAGCATTTTGTCCTCTAAGCCAAAGTGGAAAAACCGTCCTCCTCGCTATGGTATGTATGTTAATGCTCCTATGTTGCTTTATTAAAATTATTTTGTCGAGTTGATTTTCCCCCCCACTGTTGGCTTTGTTTTTCACGTGTGATTGATTGCTTAATTTAGATGTTCACGCAGTCGTTTTGCAATATTGTTTGACAGTGATGCTCAATTTCTTGTTCTTAAATCAGTAGCGAAAACATGCTTTCAAGTGACCTTTAGATCTTTAAAATTGTAAATAATGTTTACAAAGAGGCAAAAACAAACATGCAGGAGAGAAATAACTGTTTGTGTTTTCATGCAATAAAAAGAAATAGATTAAAGTTTGCGTTTACAAAGAGTTAAAGGCAGGCATACAAGAAGGAATTACTATTTGTGTTTACAAAGAAGTACAGGCAAGCAAGGAAGCAAGCAAGAAAGGAATTACTG
>NC_061094.1:68410821-68413321 GCF_015104395.2 Macrobrachium nipponense
TTAATCTCTTTTTAATTAAGCAGTGAAAATAATGTATTTCTCTTGCGTCTTCTATTTGTGTTTTGTATTTTTAGAACGATATATTTTTCTGACGGCAAGAAAACTAATTATGCTTAAAGCTGGTTTCTCCTTCTCTTAGTCCTTTTGATTTTTATACGCTACATCATTCTTTTTATTTCGCCTTTGTAAGCAGTGTTTGTTCAGCGTTTATTCATTGAATATTCACATTTAATTAGTACGTACTTATCTTCCACTGTGTTTATTGCGTTAAAGTCACACATCGGTTGAGTGCAGTTTTAACGTTTTGTTGTAATTCAATCTGCATTCTGCTGTTAAGAAAAAAATATATATAGAAATCGTGATTGTGCAGCTATATAGCTATAAGCCTTGAGGAATATTGATTAGGTTGTATTTATTTACTATTTGTCCCAGATGAAATTGGATCATACGAAGAATTGAAAAATTAGATATAAACTCAAATGTAAAAATAGAACAAATTATATAAACTAAAAATGAAAAATTAAATATGAACTTGATTTTTATGAACAAGCAATTAATCTTACTGTAGCGTGTATGAGTCTTTGTATTATTATTATTATTATGATGATGATGATGATTATTATTATTATTATTATTATTATTATTATTATTATTATTATTATTATTATTATTATTATTATTATTATTCTCCTCAATGTATGATCCCCAATCACTTCCTCCGCTACGTATTTGGATCATATTTGAAGTCTTAGAAACCCAGTTAATTGGATTTTATTCATGGAAATGCCCTTGCATGCAGCACAACGGGTCCTGGGTCAGATGGAGAGAGAGAGAGAGAGAGAGAGAGAGAGAGAGAGAGAGAGAGAGAGAGAATTGTGATTTGTTTGGCCGAATTAGTAGCTGAAAGGAAATGGAATATCCTTGTATAGACTTCCGTATTGTGCAGCTCAACAATAAATATTTCGAAGCTGGAATTTTGAATAGATCATGCAGTCTTTCTCTCTCTCTCTCTCTCTCTCTCATCTCTCTCCCTCTCTATCTCTCTCTCTCTCTCTCTCTGGTTGGGGTCTTCAGTCTCTTATTTTAAGTGAAAATTCGTAATTGTTACTCGTAAACTGGATGACACTGACAATAACTTAATCGTTAAGGGTTAAAAATCATAAAATCGTTCCTTACAAAATGTTCTCGTTTAAGAGAGAGAGGTAGAGGGGGGGATGGCGAGTTTGGGGTGGGGGTGGAGGTGTGGCGGGGGGGGGGGGGGGGGGGGGGGGGGGGGGGGGGGGGGGGGGGGGGGTGGGGGAGGGGGGGGGGGGGGGCGGGGGGGGGGGGGGGGGGGGGGGATTTGCTGTGGTTTGAAGAAGGTTCTCTTTTTCCAATGGCTTTGAACAAAAAACTATTTCCATAAGTAAACAAATACTGGCGTTTTCAAATAACTTTTTTTTTTTTTTTTTTTTTAGTGAAAGGTGAATTCGAATTGAAATATTCCCAGCAACTGAAGCCTATTTGCGACAAGGAAAAACAAAATTAGATTGAATAATGTATTCTCATTATGCTCCCTGTCTCTTTCTCTCCTTACATCGCCACGTAGATGTTCTGTCATTTGCGCATCAAACCTGAAGTTATACACACACATATATATATATATATATATATATATATATATATATATATATATATATATATATATATATATATATATATATATATATATATATATATATATATAAAAGCTGTATTTACGATCTTGGACATTCCTCACATCTTGAGAAGAACGACTATTCTTTATAAGATAATATATATATATATATATATTATATATATATATATATATATATATATAGATATATTATATATAGATATATATATATTTACGCAGATAAAAACGGAGCGTATGCGTTAATATCTTCAGGGAGGCATTCTACAAGTCTTCGTCATTCCCGCATACCCATCTGCCTGTCAGTATCATCAGACATTCCACATTCCCTCATTCCCTTCCTCGCCCGTCGCTTCTTCTGCTGACACTGCGTGTGTCAATAAACCCTTAAGCAGAAGCAGTCTCTCTCTCTCTCTCTCTCTCTCTCTCTCTCTCTCTCTCTCTTAGCTTACATCTCGTTTAGTGCTCATGATGTTTGAGTTAGCATTTTCCGGGAGTGGTGAGTAATGGGTTGTTCCTTGTGATGTCGCCACGTAGAAGGAGAACGTCTAATCTCGAGATTAAATGGAGTGGGTCGTTTCCTTTGATTTCCTCACTCGAAAACGAAAAAAAAGTGTTTCTTTTTATTATTGAATAAATGTTCTTAGTAACGTCGTAAATTCTTTGTCAAAGGTATTCATCTCCATACGCGCACATTAGCACTTACTCATATTTACCAGTTTTATTTGGCTCGTATTTACAAGTTGTTACTTATACAGATTCATAAATTTGTACTTGGTCATTTTCACAAATTTGCATTTTTCATAATTACAAGGACATATTCACAATTGTTCATGTACTCATATT
>NC_061094.1:68428321-68488321 GCF_015104395.2 Macrobrachium nipponense
TATGTCCGTTCTTAGAGTTGGTAACCAAAACTGCACTGCTGACCTACATGAGGCAAGGACCGCGTAAGGAGATCTATTTAGAAACGACACATCTTCGCAGCTTTTAGTTTTCGCTGGTTCTTAGGAACGACTGGAAAAGCGATGCCCGTCATGTTACCGTTGAAGAGCAACGCATTGCAACATTGCAATTAAGGCTGCGGGAGTATCAATGTTTTCGGAGAAAGAGCCAGGAGGAATGTTATTTTTCTAGCGAGGAGCCTCATAACAGAAAGACGTCTTTTGAAGTTCTTTTTTTTTTCATAGTGTGGGGTTTCTTAATGACATTCCCGAGGGTCATATGACATCGGTTCTTAAATGAAATATATTTCCTTCCCGAGACTGATGCGAGAAAATCTCGCCACTTGGAGGGGAAAGTGGGAAATGAATTATGTTTTAAGAAAAAAAATCTGTATAATATTTCACACGGAGAAAGAAGCTAGTCAAGAAAGTACCATAAAAAGAAAGTGGAATAAATGTTTCAAGTTTATTTTTCGTATTTTTAGAAGTTTCTCCTTTGTACCGAAGCGCATTTTTTCCGCGAGAGATTCATTAAAAGGCAGCGATGTAAAAAAGAAGAAGAAGAAAAAAAAGAAGTTAAACTTTTCCACTGAATATTTCAGCTCTCCAACAACATTACAATTTCCCCTACGTTTGTCCCGTTCTATTTACAAAGTGAATGAGCTGTGCTTAACTTAAATGGCCGAAAAAAACATAACGTCTATAGAAGAAAAAAGCTGTTTCTGTTTTAACTCTTAAATTCATTTATTGAGAAATACATAACAGGACGATATTGCTGTCGTAAATAAAACCTGAGTCTCTCTCTCTCTCTCTCTCTCTCTCTCTCTCTCTCTCTTTTTTTATTTTTTTTTTTTTTTGCTCGACGAAAAACTCACCCCCTTATTCGCTTCAGATGGAGATGCTTTTATTTTAAATGCAATATTTATACATACATTTTTTTTTTTTCAGGTGATGAATACGTCATGTCCACTAAAGTCCCCGCGAGAATTTTAGAATTTTCTACACCATATTTAGTCGACGTAGCCATTTTCCACTTAAAGTCGTCCGCGCCGTTCAAGGGCTGCGCGCGCGCATACTCTCACTATGGAAGTTTTTTTATCCGCCGTACTGTAAACAGATTTTTTATTTTTATTTATTTGTGTGTGTGTGTGTGTATGTCAAGTCACGACTTCCTTTTTGCAAATCATTTTACATCAATTTTATTCCTCAGAAGTACGTTAATATATTTAAATGATAAAATAGCAACATTGCAAACCGTTGCAGCATGTTGTTCATAATCTGCTGGAACAGATTAAAAATAAGAGAATATCCAAAATAAAAAATAAAAACTCTCCCAAACTTAAATAAGAGAATGCCCACCATAAAATAAATAAATAAATAAATAGATAAATCAAAAATCCCAAAATAAAACTAAGAGAATGTCCTACATCAAAAATAAAAAACTTTCTCAAACTAAAAATAAGAGTGTTCCACATAAAAAAAAAAAAAAAAAAATCCCAAACTTAAAATAAGAGTGTCCCGCCTTAAAAAAAAATCCCAAACTAATAGTAAGAGTGTCCCGCATTAAAAAAAAAAAATCCCAAACTAATAATAAAGAGTGTCCCGCATTAAAAAAAAAAAAATCCCAAACTAATAATAAGTGTCCCACGTTAAAAAAAATCCCAAACTAATAATAAGAGTGTCCCGCATTAAAAAAAATCCCAAACTAATAATAAGAGTGTCCCGAATTTAAAAAAAAATCCCAAACTAATAATAAGAGTGTCCCTCATTAAAAAAAAAATCCCAAACTAATAATAAGAGTGTCCTGCATTAAAAAAAATCCCAAACTAATAATAAGAGTGTCCCACATTTAAAAAAAATCCCAAACTAATAATAAGAGTGTCCCGCATTAAAAAAAAATCCCAAATTAATAATAAGAGTGCCCGCATTAAAAAAAAAATCCAAAACTGATAATAAGAGTGTCCCGCATTAAAAAAAAAAATCCCAAACTAATAATAAGAGTGTCCTGCATTAAAAAAATAATCCAAAACTAAAATAAAGAGTGTCCCGCATTAAAAAAAAAAATCCCATCCAAACTAATAATAAGAGTGTCCCTGCATTAAAAAGAAAAAAAAAATCCCAACTAATAATAAGAGTGTCCCACCCAAATTTAAAAATAATCCCCAAAACTGATAATAGACTAGGTTCCCGCATTAAAAAAAAAATCCCAAACCTTGATACTAAGCATGTCCCGCATTAAAAAAAAAAATCCCAACTAACTAATAAGGAGTGTCCCAGCATAAAAAAAACAAAAAAAAAAATCCCAAACTAATAATCAAGAGTGTCCCACATTAAAAAAAAAAATCCCAAACTAATAATAAGAGTTCCCGCAATTAAAAAAAATAATCCCAAAAAAACTAATAATAAGATGTCCCGCATTAAGAAAAAAAATCCCAAACTAATAATAAGGAGTATCCCGCATAAAAAAACAAAAACTATCCCAAACAATTAATAAGATCCCGCATTAAAAAAAAACCAAAACTAATAATAAGAGTGTCCCGCATTAAAAAAAAAAATCCAAACTAATAAAATAAGAGTGTTTCCCCAAAAATTAAAAAAAATCCCAAATTAATAATAAGAGTGTCCCGCTTAAAAAAAATAATCCAAAACTAATAATAAGGAGTGGTCCCACATTAAAAAAAAATCCCAAAACTAATAATGAGAGTGTCCCGCATTCAAAAAAAATCCAAAACTAATAATACGAGTGTCCCGCATTAAAAAAAATCCCAACCTTCATAATAAGAGTGTCCCGCATTAAAAAAATAATCCAAATTAATAATAGGAGTGTCCCGCATGTAAAAATAATCCAAAACTAATAATAATAGTGTCCACATTTAAAAAAAAAATCCCAAACTATAGTGGTAGTGTCCCACATTAAAAAAAAAATATCCCAAACTAATTAATAATATTGTCCCGCATTAAAAAAAAATCCAAACTAATAATAAGAGTGTCCCCATTAAAAAAATAATCCCCAAAACGAATGATAAGAAAGGTTCCCACCATTAAAAAAAAAAATCCCAAACTAAGTAATAAGAAGGTGTCCCGCATTAAAAAAAAAATTCCAAAAAAAATCCCAAACTAATAAAAATTAAGCAGTTTGTAAAAGCATTAAAAAAAAGATCCCAAACTAATAATAAAGAGGTGGTCTCGCATTTAAAAAAAAAAATCCCAAACCCAAACTAATAAGAAGGAGTGTACCGCATTAAAAAAAAAAAAAATCAATCCCAAAACTAATAATACGAGTATCCCACCCGCATTAAAAAAAAAAAATCCCGAAACTAATGCAATAAGGGGTTCCCAGCATTAAAAAAAAAAATTCCCACCAACCTAACTAAAAAGAAGAGTCCCACATTAAAAAATAAAAAAAAACCCCAAAACTCTGAATAAAAAGAGGGTCCCGTCCCCCATTTGAAAAAAAAATCCAAACTAATAAAATAAGAGTGTCCCCGCATTATTTAAAAAAAAAAAAAAATCCCAAACTAACTAAGTAAGAGTGTCCCGCATTAAAAATTAATGCCAAAACTAATAATTAAAAAGAGTGTCCCTGCATAAAAAAATTTGAAAAAAATCCCAAACTAATAATAAGAGTGCCCGCATTAAAAAAAAACATCCCCAACTCAATAATATGAGTGTCCCCGCATTAAAAAAAAAAATCCCGAACTAATGATAAGAGGGTCCCGCATTAAAAAAAATCCAACACTAATAATAATATCCCACATTCAAAAAAATCCCAAACTAATAAAAGAGTGTCCCGCATTTAGCAAAAAAAATCCAAAACTAATATAAGAGTGTCCCGCATGAAAAAAAAAATCCCAAACTAATAGTAAGAGTGTCCCGCATTAAAAAATAATCCCAAACTAATAAAAAGAGTGTCCCGCATTAAAAAATAATCCAAAACTAATAATAAGAGTGTCCCGCATTAAAAAAAAAATCCCAAATTAATAATAAGAGTGTCCCGCATTAAAAAAAAAAATCCAAAACTGATAATAAGAGTGTCCCGCATTAAAAAAAAATCCCAAACTAATAATAAGAGTTTCCTGCATTAAAAAAATAATCCAAAACTAATAATAAGAGTGTCCCGCATTAAAAAAAAAAATCCCAAACTAATAATAAAAGTGTCCTGCATTAAAAAAAAAATCCCAAACTAATAATAAGAGTGTCCCACATTAAAAAATAATCCCAAACTAATAATAAGAGTGTCCCGCATTAAAAAAAAATCCCAAACTAATACTAAGCATGTCCCGCATTAAAAAAAAATCCCAAACTAATAATAAGAGTGTCCCGCATTAAAAAAAAAAATAAAACCCAAACTAATAATAAGGGGAGCTGTCCCGCATTAAAAAAAATCCCAAACTAATAAATAAGAGTGTCCCGCATAAAAAAATAACCAAACTAATAATAAGAGTGTCCCGCATTAAGAAAAAAAAATCCCAAACTAATAATAAGAGTGTCCGCATTAAAAAAAAAAATCCCAAAACTAATAATAAGCTGTCCCGCATTAAAAAAAAAATCCCAAACTAATAATAAGAGTATCCCGCATTAAAAAAAAAAATCCCAAACTAATAATAAAAGTGTCCCGCATTAAAAAAAAAATCCCAAACTAATAATAAGAGTGTCCCGCATTAAAAAAATAATCCCAAACTAATAAAAAGAGTGTCCCGCATTAAGAAAAAAATCCCAAACTAATAATAAGAGTGTCCTGCATAAAAAAAAAAAATCCCAAACTAATAATAAGAGTCCCTGCATTAAAAAAAAATCCAAAACTAATAATAAGAGTGTCCCGCATAAAAAAAAAACAAAAAAAAATCCAAAACGAATAATAAGAGTGTCCCGCATTAAAAAATAATCCCAAACTAATAATAAGAGTGTCCCGCCCATTAAAAAACATAATCCAAAAACTAATATAAGAGTGTCCCACATTAAAAAAAAATCCCAAACTAATAATGGAGAGTGTTTCCGCAATTAAAAAAAAAATCCCAAAAACTAATAATAAAGAGTGTCCCGCATTAAAAAAAAATCCCAAAACTAATAAGTTAAGAGTGTCCCACAAATTAAAAAAAATAATCCAAAACTTATAATAAAGAGTGTCCCGCTTAAAAAAAAATCCCAAACTAAAAAATAAAAAAGAGTGTCCTGCATTAAAAAAATAATCCAAAACTAATGATAAGAGTGTCCCGCATTTAAAAAAAAATCCCCAAACTAATAATAAGAGTTTTCCGAATTAAAAAAAATTATCCAAAAAAACTAATAATAGAGTGTCCCGCATTAAAAAAAAAAATCCCAAACTAATAAGAAGAGTGTACAGCTTTTTAAAAAAAAAAAAGCCGAAAACTAATAATAAGAGTGTCCCGCATTAAAAAAAATCCCAAACTACTAATAAGATTGTCCCACATAAAAAGAAATCCCAAACTAATAATAAGGGTGTCCCACATTAAAAGAAAATCCCAAATAATAATAAGAGTGTCCCGCCCCATTAAAAAAAAAATCCCAAAACTAATAATAAGAGTGTCCCACATTAAAAAAAAAAAATAATCCCAAAACTATATAAGTGGTCCCGCATTAAAAAAAAATAAAAAAAATCCAAAACTAATAATAAGAGTGTCTACATAAAAAAAAAATCCCAAACTAATAATAAGAGTGTCCGCATTAAAAAAAATATTCCAAACTAATAGTGTCCCGCATTTAAAAAAAGTCCCCAAAGAACCTAATAAAAGAGTGTCCCGCATTAAAAAAAAAAATCCCAAACCAATAATAAGTGTCCGCCATTAAAAAAAATAATCCAAAACTAATAATAAGAGTGTCCCAAAACAATTAAAAAAAATATCCCAAAAACTAATAATAAAAAAGAGTGTCCAACATTTAAAAAAAAAATTCCCAAACTAATAATAAGAGTGCCCACATTTCAATATCCCACCCAAAACTAATAATAAGAGTGTCCCGTATTAAAAAAAATCCCAAACTAATAATAAGAGTGTTCCACATTAAAAAAAATATCCCAAACTAATAAAATAGAGTGTCCCGCTTTAAAAAAAAAAATCCCAAACTAATAATAAGAGTGTCCCGCATTAAAAAAAAAAACCAAAACCCCTAATAATTAGAGTGTCGCGCTTAAAAAAAAAAAATCCCAAATAAGATAAGTGTCCAGTATTAAAAAAAAATCCCAAATAATAATAAGAGTGTCCCACATTAAAAAAAAAATCTCAAATAATAATAAGAGTGTCCGCATTTAAAAAAAATCCAAAATAATAATAAGAGTGTCCCGCATTAAAAAAAAAAAAATCCCAAAACTAATAATAAGAGTCCCAAACACATTAATACAAACTAATAATAAGAGTGTCCCGCATTAAAAAAAAAAATCCCCAAACTAATAATAAGAGTGTCCACATTAAAAAAAAAAAAAAAAAAATCCCAAACTAATAATGAGAGTGTCCCGCATTAAAAAAAAAAATCCCAAACTAATAATAAGAGTGTCCCGCATTAAAAAAAAATCCCAATAATAAGAGGCATTAAAAAAATTAATCAAAATAATAATAAGAGTGTCCCGCTTAAAAAAAAATCCCAAACTAATAATAAGAGTGTCCCGCATTAAAAAAATAATCCAAAACTAATAATAAGAGTGTCCCGCATTAAAAAAAATCCCAAACTAATAATAAGAGTTTCCCAAATTAAAAAAAATAAACCAAAATAATAATAAGAGTGTCCCGCATTAAAAAAAAATCCCAAACTAATAATAAGATTGTCCCGCATTAAAAAAAAAAACCCAAGCCGAAACTAATAAAGAGTGTCCCGCATTAAAAAAAAAATCCCAGACTAATAATAAGATTGTCCCCGATTAAAAAAAAATCCCAAACTAATTAATAAGAGTGTCATTAAAAAAAATCCCAAACTAATAATAAGAGTGTCCCGATTAAAAAAAAATCCCAAATAATAAGATTTGTCCCGCATTAAAAAAAAAATCCCAAACTAATAATAGTGTCCCCACATAAAAAAAATCCCAAACTAATAATAAGAGTAAGTCCTGCATTAAAAAAAAAAAAAATCCAAAATAATAATAGTGTCCCACATTAAAAAAAATAATCCCAAACTAATAATAAGTCCCGCATTTAAAAAAAAATAATCCAAAAATAATAATAAGAGTGTCTCACATTAAAAAAAAATCCAAAAACTAATAATAAGAGTGTCCTGCATTAAAAAAAAATTCCAAACTATAAAAAGAGTGTGTCCCGCATTAAAAAAAATCCCTAACTAATAATAAGAGTGTCCAGCATTAAAAAAAAAGATCCCAAACTAATAAAATGAGAGTGTCCCGCATTAAAAAAATAATCCAAAAACTAATAATAAGACGTGTCCAAATAAATAAATCCCAAACTAATAATAAGAGTGTCGCGCATTAAAAAAAAAAATTCCAAACTAATAAAAAGATCGTCCCACATTTAAAAAAAAAACCCAAACTAATAATAAGAGTGTCCCACATTAAAAAAATAATCCAAAACTAATAATAAGAGTGTCCCGTATTTAAAAAAAATCCCAAACTAATAATAAGAGTGCCGCATTAAAAAAATATCCCAAACCAATAATAAGAGTGTCCCGCTTTAAAAAAAAATCCCAAACTAATAATAAGAGTGTCCCGCATTAAAAAAAAAAATCCCAAACTAATAATAAGAGTGTCCCGCATTCAAAAAAAAAATCCCAAACTAATAATAGAGTGTCCCGCATTAAAAAAAATCCCAAACTAATAATAAGAGTGTCCCACATTAAAAAAAAATCCCAAACTAATAATAAGAGTGTCCGCATTAAAAAAAAAATCCCAAACTAATAATAAGAGTGTCCCACATTAAAAAAAATATTCCAAACTAATAAAAAGAGTGTCCCGCATTTAAAAAAAAGTCCCAAACTAATACTAAGAGTGGTCCTCCACATTAAAAAAAAAATTAAAAAAAAATCTCCCAAACTAATAATAAGAGTGTCCCGCATTAAGAAAAAAATAATCCAAAACTAATAAATAAGAGTGTCCCCACAATTAAAAACAAAAAAAATCCCAAACTAATAATAAGAGTGTCCCGCATTAAAAAAAAAATTCCAAAACCTAATAAAAAGAGTTGTCCCCACATTTAAAAAAAAAATCCCAAAACTAAATAATAAGAGGGTGGTTCTCCCACATTAAAAAAACAAAAAAATCCAAAAACTAATAATAATAAGAGTGGTCCCGTTATTTACAAAAAAAATCCCAAGCTAATAATAAGAGTGGTCCCACCATTAAAAAAAAATAATCCCAAAACTAATAAATAAAGAGTCGTCCGCTTTAAAAAAAATCCCAAAAGAAAACTAATAATAAGGAGTGTCCCGCATTAAAAAGAAAAAAAAAATCCCAAACTAATAATAAGGAGTGATCCCCGCATTAAAAAAAAAAAAATCCCAAAATAATGATCAAGAGTGTCCCCGTATTAAAAAAAAATCCCAAATCCCAAATAATAATAAGAAGGTGTCCCACATTAAGAAAAAAAAATCTCAAACTAATAATAATAATAAGAGTGTACCTGCATTTAAAAAAAACAAAAAATCCAACCAAAAAACTAATGATAAGGAGTGTCCCGCATTAAAAAAAAAAAAATCCCAAACTAATAATAAGAGGTCCCGTCCCCTTAAAACAAAAAATAATTACCCAAAGCTAATAATAAGAGTGTCCCGCATTAAAAAAAATTTATCCAAAAAACTAATAATAAGAGTGGTCCCACAGGAAAAAAAAAATCCCAAACTAATAATGAGAGTGCTCCCCCCGCATTAACAAAAAAAAAAAATCCCCAAACTAATTAATAAGAGTGTCCCGCATCTTTCACAAAAAAAATCCCAAACTAATAATAAGAAAAAAAAAAAAAAAAAAAAGTGATCCCTACATTAAAAAAATAATTCCCAAAACTAAATAAGAAGAGTTACCCACATTTAAAAAAAAATCCCAAACTAATAATAAGAGTGTCCCGCATTGGAAAAAAATAATCTCCAAAACTAATAATAAGAGCGTCCACGCATTGAACGAAAAAAATCCCAAATTAATAATAAAAGGTTTCCACCGGGAAATTAAAAAAATAATCTCCCGAAAAACTAATTAATTAAGAGTGGTCCTCATTAAACCCCATTAAAAAAAATCCCAAACGGAATAATAAGATTGTCCCAGCATTAAAAAAAAAAAGCCGAAACTAAATTAATAAAGAGTGTATAGCATTAAGAAAAAAAAATCCAAACCTTAAAACGAATAATAAGATTGGTCCGCTTAAAAAAGAAAAAAAATACCCATACTAAGAATAACAAGTGTCCCACATTAAAAAAAATCCCAAACCTAATAATAATGAGTGGTCCTGCATTTAAAAAAAACAAATCCCAAACTAATAATAAGAAGTGTCCCAAATTAAAAAAAAATAATCCCGAAACTAATAATAAGTGTTCCCGCATTAAAAAAACTGAATCCAAACTAACAATAATAGTAGTGTCTCACATTAAAAAAAAAACTCCAAAACTCAATAATAAGAGTGTACCCGCAATTAAAAAAACAAAAAAAAAAATTCCAAACTAATAGAAAAGAGTTTCCCGCCATTTAAAAAAAAATCCCAAAACTAATAATAAGAGTGGTCCACCCGCATTAAAAAACAAAAAAAAATCCCAAAACTTAATAATGAGAGTGTCCTCATTAAAAAAATAATCCAAAAAATAATAATAAGAGTGTCACACATTAAAAAATAAATCCCAAACTTAATAATAAGGAGTGTCCCGCATAAAACAAAAAAATTCCACTAAAAAATTAAAAAAAAAAAAAAAAAAAGGTGTTCCCACAAAAAAAAAAAAAAATTTAAAAAAAAAAACCCAAAACTATAATAAAAAGAGTGTCCCCACATTAAAAATTTAAAAAAAAAACCCAAAACTAATAAGAAGAGTGCCCGTATTTTAAAACAATCCCACCATAATAGAAAAAAAGTGCCGCTTAAAAAAAATCCCAAAAAACTAATAAAAGAGTGTCCGCTTAAAAAAAAATCCCAAACCCTAATATAAAAGTGTCCCGCATTTAAAAAAAAAATCCCAAACTAATAATAACGAGTGTCCCGCATTAAAAAAAAAAAATCCAACTAATAATAAGTGTTCCCGCAAAAAAATTAAAAAAAATCCCAAACTAATAAAATAAGAGTGTCCCACATTAAAAAAAAAATCCCAAACTAATAATAAGATGTCACCGCAATTAAAAAAAAAATCCCAAACTAATAATAAGAGTGTCCCACATTAAAAAAAAACAATCCAAAACTAATAATGAAGAGTGGTCCCGGCATTAAAAAAATAATTCCAAAACAAATAATAAAAAAAGTGTCTCCCAAACATTAAAAAAAAATCCCAACTAATAATAAAGTGGCCCGCATTAAAAAAGAAAATTCCAAACCCTAATAAAAGAGTGGTCCCTCATTTAAAAAAAACCCAACTAATATTCCCCCCCCAGAGTGTCCCACCCAAAAATTAAAAAAAAATCAATCCCAACTAATAATAAGTGTCCCGCAGTAAAAAAATAATCCCAAAACTAATAATAAGAGTTCTTCACAAAAAAAAAATTACCAAAAAAAAAATCCCAAACTAATAGAGAGTGGTCCCACATTAAAAAAAAAAATCCCAAACCCTAATGATGAAGAAGTGTCCCCGTAAATTAAAAAAAAATCCCGAAAACTAATAAAAGAGTGTCCCACATTAAAGAAATCCCAAATCAACAAATAAGATAAGGTCCCGCATTAATAATCCCAAAACAAATAATAAGAGTCCCTCTCCACATTAAAAAAAAAAAATCCCAAAAACTAATAATAAGAGTCCCGCAAAAAAAAAAAAATTCCCAAAACATTAAAAAAAAATCCAAAACTAATAATTAAGAAGAGTGTCCCGTTCATTTAAAAAAAAAAAAAAAAAAAAAATTCCCAAAACTAAGAATAAGGAAAGTGTTCCAAAAAAAAAAAAAAAAACAATTAAAAAAAAATATCCCACTAATAAGACGAGATCCCGTCCCGCCAAAAAAAAAAATTAAAAAAAATTAAAAAAAAATCCCAAAACTAATAATAAGAGTGTCCCGCCCAAAAACAAAAAAAAGCTTAAAACAAGATCCAAAACTAATAATAAGAGTGTCCCGCCCATTTAAAAAAATCCCAAACTAATAATAAGGGTTTCTCGAATTAAAAAAATAATCCAAAACTAATAATAAGAGTGTCCCGCATTAAAAAAAAAATCCCAAACTAATAATAAGAGTGTACAGCATTAAAAAAAAAAGCCGAAACTATTAATATGAGTGTCCCGCATTAAAAAAAAATCCCAAACTAATAATAAGATTGTCCTGCATTGAAAAAAATCCCAAAACTAATAATAAGAGTGTCCCAACATTAAAAAAAAAAAAATCCAAACTAATAATTAAGAGTGTCCCGACAATTAAAAAAAAAAAAATCCCAAACTAATATAAGAGTGTCCCACATTAAAAAAAAATAATCCCTAAACTAATAATAAGTGTCCCGCATTAAAAAAATAATCCAAAACTAGTAATAAGAGTGTCTCACATTAAAAAAAAAAATCCCAAACTAATAATAAGAGTGTCCCGCATTAAAAAAAAAAATTCCAAACTAATAAAAAGAGTGTCCCGCATTTTAAAAAATATCCCAAACTAATAATAAGAGTGTCCCGCATTAAAAAAAAAATCCCAAACTAATAATAAGAGTGTCCCGCATTAAAAAAATAATCCAAAATTAATAATAAGAGTGTCCCACATTAAAAAAAAAATCCCAAACTAATAATAAGAGTGTCCCGCATTAAAAAAAAAAATTCCAAAACTAATAAAAAGAGTGTCCCGTATTTAAAAAAAAAATCCCAAACTAATAATAAGAGTGCCGCATTAAAAAAATATCCCAAACTAATAATAAGAGTGTCCTGCTTTAAAAAAAAATCCCAAACTAATAATAAGAGTGTCCCGCATAAAAAAAAAAAATCCCCAACTAATAATATGAGTGTCCCGCATTAAAAAAAAAAAATCCCGAACTAATGATAAGAGGGTCCCGCATTAAAAAAAAATCCCAAACTAATAATAAGAGTGTCCCACATTAAAAAAAAAATCCCAAACTAATAAAAAGAGTGTCCCGCATTTAAAAAAAAAATCCAAAACTAATAATAAGAGTGTCCCGCATTAAAAAAAAAAAATCCCAAACTAATAATAAGAGTGTCCCGCATTAAAAAAAAATCCCAAACTAATAATAAGAGTGTCCCACATTAAAAAAATAATCCAAAACTAATAAAAAGAGTGTCCCGCTTTAAAAAAAAATCCCAAACTAATAATAAGAGTGTCCCGCATTAAAAAAATAATCCAAAACTAATAATAAGAGTGTCCCGCATTAAAAAAAATCCCAAACTAATAATAAGAGTTTCCCGAATTAAAAAAATAATCCAAAACTAATAATAAGAGTGTCCCGCATTAAAAAAAAATCCCAAACTAATAATAAGATTGTCCCGCATTAAAAAAAAAAGCCGAAACTAATAATAAGAGTGTCCCGCATTAAAAAAAAATCCCAAACTAATAATAAGATTGTCCCGCATTAAAAAAAAATCCCAAACTAATAATAAGAGTGTCCCACATTAAAAAAAATCCCAAACTAATAATAAGAGTGTCCTGCATTAAAAAAAAAATCCTAAACTAATAATAAGAGTGTCCCACATTAAAAAAAAATAATCCCAAACTAATAATAAGTGTCCCGCATTAAAAAAATAATCCAAAACTAATAATAAGAGTGTCTCACATTAAAAAAAAAATCCAAAACTAATAATAAGAGTGTCCTGCATTAAAAAAAAAAATTCCAAACTAATAAAAAGAGTGTCCCGCATTTAAAAAAAATCCCTAACTAATAATAAGAGTGTCCCGCATTAAAAAAAAATCCCAAACTAATAATGAGAGTGTCCCGCATTAAAAAAATAATCCAAAACTAATAATAAGAGTGTCCCACATTAAAAAATAAATCCCAAACTAATAATAAGAGTGTCGCGCATTAAAAAAAAAAATTCCAAACTAATAAAAAGAGTGTCCCACATTTAAAAAAAACCCAAACTAATAATAAGAGTGTCCCACATTAAAAAAATAATCCAAAACTAATAATAAGAGTGTCCCGTATTTAAAAAAAATCCCAAACTAATAATAAGAGTGCCGCATTAAAAAAATATCCCAAACCAATAATAAGAGTGTCCCGCTTTAAAAAAAAATCCCAAACTAATAATAAGAGTGTCCCGCATTAAAAAAAAAAAATCCCAAACTAATAATAAGAGTGTCCCGCATTCAAAAAAAAAAAATCCCAAACTAATAATAAGAGTGTCCCGCATTAAAAAAAATCCCAAACTAATAATAAGAGTGTCCCACATTAAAAAAAAATCCCAAACTAATAATAAGAGTGTCCCGCATTAAAAAAAAAATCCCAAACTAATAATAAGAGTGTCCCACATTAAAAAAAATATTCCAAACTAATAAAAAGAGTGTCCCGCATTTAAAAAAAAGTCCCAAACTAATAATAAGAGTGTCCCGCATTAAAAAAAAAATCCAAACTAATAATAAGAGTGTCCCGCATTAAAAAAATAATCCAAAACTAATAATAAGAGTGTCCCACATTAAAAAAAAATCCCAAACTAATAATAAGAGTGTCCCGCATTAAAAAAAAAATTCCAAACTAATAAAAAGAGTGTCCCACATTTAAAAAAAAAACCCAAACTAATAATAAGAGTGTCCCACATTAAAAAAAAAATCCCAAACTAATAATAAGAGTGTCCCGTATTTAAAAAAAATCCCAAGCTAATAATAAGAGTGTCCCACATTAAAAAAAAATATCCCAAACTAATAATAAGAGTGTCCCGCTTTAAAAAAAAATCCCAAACTAATAATAAGAGTGTCCCGCATTAAAAAAAAAAATCCCAAACTAATAATAAGAGTGTCCCGCTTAAAAACAAAAAAAAAAATCCCAAACTAATGATAAAGAGTCCCGTATTAATCCAAACTAATAATAAGAGTGTCCCACATTAAAAAAAATCCCAAACTAATAATAAGAGTGTCCCGCATTTAAAAAAAAATCCAAAACTAATGATAAGAGTGTCCCGCATTAAAAAAAAAAATCCCAAACTAATAATAAGAGTGTCCCGCCATTACAATCCCAAACAATAATAAGAAGTGTCCCGCTTAAAAAAAATAATCCAAAACTAATAATAAGAGTGCCCATATTAAAAAAAATCCCAAACTTAATTAATGAGGGTCCGCATTAAAAAAAAAATCCCAAACTAATAATAAGAGTGTCCCGCATTAAAAAAAATCCCAAACTAATAATAAGAGTGTCCCACATTAAAAAAAATAATCCCAAACTAATAATAAGAGTGTCCCGCTTTAAAAAAAAATCCCAAACTAATAATAAGAGTGTCCCGCATTAAAAAAATAATCCAAAACTAATAATAAGAGTGTCCCGCATTAAAAAAAAATCCCAAATTAATAATAAGAGTTTCCCGAATTAAAAAAATAATCCAAAACTAATAATAAGAGTGTCCCGCATTAAAAAAAAATCCCAAACTAATAATAAGATTGTCCCGCATTAAAAAAAAAGCCGAAACTAATAATAAGAGTGTCCCGCATTAAAAAAAAATCCCAAACTAATAATAAGATTGTCCCGCATAAAAAAAAAATACCAACCTAATAATAGTGTCCCCACATTAAAAAAAATAATCCCAAACTAATAATAAGTGTCCCGCATTAAAAAAATAATCCAAAACTAATAATAAGAGTGTCTCACATTAAAAAAAAAATCCCAAAACTAATAATAAGAGTGTCCCGCATAAAAAAAAAATTCCAAACTAATAAAAAGAGTGTCCCGCATTTAAAAAAAAATCCCAAACTAATAATAAGAGTGTCCCGCATTAAAAAAAAAAAAATCCCAAACTTCTAATGAGAGTGTCCCTCATCAAAAAAATAATCCAAAACTAATAATCAGAGTGTCCCACATTAAAAATAAATCCCAAAACTAATAATAAGAGTGTCCCGCTTAATTAAAAAAAAAAAAATTCCAAACTAATAAAAAGAGTGTCCCACATTTAAAAAAAAAACCCAAACTAATAATAAGAGTGTCCCACATTAAAAAAAAAAACCAAAACTAATAATAAGAGTGTCCCGTATTTAAAAAAAATCCCAAACTAATAATAAGAGTGCCGCATTAAAAAAAATATAAAAAAATAATTCCAAAACTAATAATAAGAGTGTCCGCTTTAAAAAAAATCCCAAACTAATAATAAGAGTGTCCGCATTAAAAAAAAAAATCCCAAACCTAATAATAAAGAGTGTCCCGCATTAAAAAAAAAAAATCCCAAAGTAATAATAAGTGTCCCTCATAAAAAAAAAACTCCCAAACTAATAATAAGAGTGTCCCACATTAAAAAAAAATCCCAAACTAATAATAAGAGTGTCCCGCATTAAAAAAAAAAATCCCAAACTAATAATAAGAGTGTCCCACATTAAAAAAAAAATAATCCCAAACTAATAATAGTGTCCGCATTAAAAAATAATCCCAAACAATAATAAGAGTGTCTCACATTAATCCCAAACTAATAATAAGAGTGTCGCGCATTAAAAAAAAAAAAATTCCAAACCTAATAACAGAGTGTCCCCTCATTTAAAAAAAAACCCAACTAATAATAGAGTGTCCCACATTAAAAAAAAATAATCCCAATAATAAGTGTCCCGCATTAAAAAAAATAATCCAAAACTAATAATAAGAGTGTCTCACATTAAAAAAAAAAAAATTCCAAAACTAATATAACAGTGTCCCCGCATTAAAAAAAAAAATTCCAAACTAATAAAAAGAGTGTCCCGCATTTAAAAAAAAATCCCAAACTAATAATGAGTGTCCCTCATTAAAAAAAAATAATCCAAACTAATAATAAGATGTCCCACATTAATAAATCCAAACTAATAATAAGGTGTGCATTAAAAAAAAAAAATTCCAAAACAATAAAAAGATGTCCCACAAAAAAATAAAAAAAAAAACCCAAAACTAATAATAGTGTCACATTATATAATCAAACTAATAATAAGAGTGTCCCGTATTTAAAAAAAAATCCCAAACTAATAATAAGAGTGCCCGCATTAAAAAATATCAAACTAATAATAAAAAGAGTGTCACGTTAAAAAAAAACCCAAACTAATAATAACGTAGTGTCCCCGCATTAAAAAAAAAAAATCCCAAACTAAACAATAAGAGTGTCCCGCATTAAAAATAATCCAAACCTAATAATGAGAAAGTCCCGTACCGTTATTAAAAAAAATCCAAACTAATAATCAAGAGTAAATCCCAAAACAAATAAAAAATCCCAAAAACGCTAAAAAAAAATATAATAATGTGCATTAAAAAAAAAAAAATCCCAAACTAATAATAAGAGTGTCCCACTAATATATATCCCAAACTAATAATAAGAGTGTCCCAAAACATTATTAAAAAAAAAAAATCCCAAACTAATAATAAGAGTGTCACAAAAATAAACACAAAAAAAAAAATCCCAAACTAATAATAAGAGTGTCCCGCATACAATATCCAAACTAATAAAAAGAGTGTCCCTCACTTTAAAAAAAAACCCAAACTAATAATAAGAGTGTCCCAAAAAAAAAAACCATAAAAAAAATATCCTCCCATTTAAAAAAAAAAACCAATAATAAGAGTGTCCCGCATTAAAAAAATAATCCAAAACTAATAATAAGAGTGTCCCACATTAAAAAAAAATCCCAAAACTAATAATAAGAGTGTCCCGCATTAAAAAAAAAAATTCCAAACTAATAAAAAGAGTGTCCCACATTTAAAAAAAATCCCAAAACTATTAATGAGTGCCCACATTAAAAAAATCCCAAATTAATAATAAGAGTGTCCCATATTTAAAAAAACAAAAAAAAAAAAAAATCCCAAACTAATAATAAGAGTGCCGCATTAAAAAAATATCCCAAACTAATAATAAGAGTGTCCCGCTTTAAAAAAAAATCCCAAACTAATAATAAGAGTGTCCCGCATTAAAAAAAAAATCCCAAACTAATAATAAGAGTGTCCCGCATTAAAAAAAAAATCCCAAACTAATAATAAGAGTGTCCCGCATTAAAAAAAATCCCAAACTAATAATAAGAGTGTCCTGCATTAAAAAAAAAAAAATCCCAAACTAATAATAACGGAATGTCCCACATCAAAAATAAAAAATGTCCCAAACTAAAAATAGGAGAATGTCTCACATCAAAAATAAAAAATTTGCCATAATCAAAAAAACAAGTGAACTTCCCGAAACGAGTGGCTGTAGATTTGACGAGTTGGGGACGTAGTATGGAAATTGAAAGCCGAACTATGGGAACCGCACAATAATTACTTGATGGAACCACCGGCAGATTTCGGTATCAGAGGTAAAACAACAAAGTAGCGCCTCAGTGGCGTGGTTGGTATGGTGTTTGCGTACCACCTCGGTGGTCGCGGGTTCGATTCTCGGCCATTCCAGTGAGGAGTGAGGGAAGTCACGTAAAGCAGTTGGTCCCGTTGCTGAATAACCACTGGTTCCATGCAACACCATACAAACAAACAAACAAACAAAACAACAAAGTGAATAGTCCCGTTGATTCCGTCCGTCGTCCACCGTAAGAGATGAGTGTTCATATATATATATCTGCAACTGATCTATCCCTTGGAAAACGGAGTCTTGATAGAAAGAGTAAAACCAGCACTTGTACATAAAACATTCTTTATTTTCTTATGACTACCGGTTTCGGAGTAACTCTCTCCATCATCAGGTCTATACAAAAACACAGAAAGAAAAAAAATTAAAAATCACTAAATTACGATCGATCATTAGAATGAAGAAATGTTACACAAAGGTTACATTGTATATATAATAAAAACAATGTAATGTACAAGCATAAAAAAGGGAAAGTAAGCAATATTAAAAAAAATGAATAAATATATAAATAAATACCTGCATCATGAAGGCATACAAACATACACACTAAAAATTTAAAAACACAGCATCTCCGTGGACCTCTCGTTGTTACTGAGGGAAGGTTTCAACTTTAAAGTGTAGAGACTTTCTACTATTGCCAGCTCCATGGGGGCCACTCGACTAGAGAGAATGGAAAATGAATCTAACCTAAGAGGGTGATCACTATTTTCTGCGTGATCCCGTATGGCACTGAATGGTGGTTTTACTAAAAGCCTGTTTGTCCTAACTGATCTTCCTAACTGATGTATATATATAATATATATATATATATATATATATATATATATATATTTATATATATATATATACATACATACATTCTGTTTGTGCGTCATGAAAAACACTATTAATACATAAATCTTTTCTACTATAAAAAAAGATTCACTGCTTTCCGTAAATACATTGTTCCGTAACAGCTAATCATTATTCCTTATTTATTATGTTTATAATTTCACTTAATATTAGCCAAAAAAAGAAGCGTCATAAAACAATGTGACTTTTGCCCTTTATAATGTCTGTAATAATTTTAGGTCCTCCGTCCTTTCAGAGGCAAAGTAATGCTTATTCTTCATTAGGTCTCGTATGAAGAGGAATTGTATTCGGTTATTTTCCTTTACAATTGGTGAGGCAGTGTGTCATACGAAGGCAACGTCTGGAATTGGTGTGTATAAAGACATGTATTGCCCTCGCCAAAATTGACATTTATTTCGAGGAGACCTGTCACCTTGAGAAATTGGCATTCTCTGATAAAAACGAGTATAAGATGGACCCTGAGAATGTAGGCTAAATATTAGAGAGAGAGAGAGAGAGAGAGAGAGAGAGAGGGCGAGACGAGAGAGTAGAGAGGCAGTCGGTTTTGCTGAATTGGTGTTTAACTTTCCAGTTCTTCTCAAATGCTTGGTACCTTCAGCTCTTTAACTCCTGATACCTTTAAGCTTTAATATGTCATCTAGAGAGGATTGCAAGCCCCTACACTGTGCGATTAATCATTTCTTTATCAACCAGGATTATTCATAAGGTCATTAACCTTATAAATAACCTTGTTCTGGCTTCGGGTCCAAATATATCTAAAATTCCACTGGTCACCTGAAACTAAGAAGAATTACATTTTAAATCATTCCGTTATTTGTCACTCAGCCTCTTCCAGTATTATTTTTCATACTGATTATTTCACTTCTAAACATATGATTGTGTTACGTTCTTTTCCCACCCCTTCTCTGAAAATACGTAGAATAAATGGAAAGGCAGTCGTTAAAGCCTTACTTCCATTTTTATATATATTTTCGCATATAGTAATGGATCAGAATAAGCAGATATTGGCTATTCAAGTTTTATCACTGGCGCAGTCTCATCACAGATGCACAAAGTGAACTATGAGTTTTATCCTGATTTTCACCTTTGGTTTTCAAAGCTGTCAATCCTGTTAGAAAAATATATTCTAAAAAGTATAATATAT
The DNA here is from genome assembly GCF_015104395.2 of Macrobrachium nipponense. Taxonomy (NCBI): domain Eukaryota; kingdom Metazoa; phylum Arthropoda; class Malacostraca; order Decapoda; family Palaemonidae; genus Macrobrachium; species Macrobrachium nipponense. The sequence continues at coordinate 68,447,910 of NC_061094.1, forward strand.
GTAAAATTATTTGATGTTCATTCATTCAGTCAACAGAGCACTACAAAGATGCCCCACAAAGATTCAATACTTGTCATTTTTTTTTTTTGATACCCCAGTTTTATTCATACAGTTTTCACCTTCATATTTGTCCCTAAAGATTCGAAAGAAGGCAAAATAAATTCCTCGAGATTTTCATACGTGCCAGCGATAAGAAGTCAGAATTGACTCTGTGAAGAGAGGACGACAACTCACATCCCCTCACCGCCCCCGCTCCCACCCGGGCCCCAAAGGTCTCCTGTCCAAATATTTGCTGTTCAGGAAGTAATTTTAAAAAAAGGTGACGTCCTTAGTTGATTTTGACGGATTAAGGACACGAAGCAATCGTTTGTGACAAATTCGTTCTCAGGTCTCCAAATGCGAGTAGAAAATAAACCTTTTTAGATCAAAATAAAACTGGACTCACTAACATTTTTAATTGAACCAAGCCATTTGATGATGCAGATCTTATTTTCTGATAAATGTAAGACTCCTAGAAAATAGTAGAGGCTTTATTCTCTACACAATTTTTCGAGGGCAAATCGTTTGCCTTAAACTGGCTTCATAAAAGGCAGTTCAAACTTTTACACATCGTTGGGCAAAGCGTCTCCCAGTTTAGTCTCTCTCTCTCTCTCTCTCTCTCTCTCTCTCTCTCTCTCTCTCTCTCACTATATATATATATATATATATATAATATATATATATATATATATATATATATCTATATATATATATATATATATATATATATATATATATATATATATATATATATATATATATATATATATATATATAGGGGAGAGTGGGGTAAGATTGATCAGGTGGGTAAGATGATCACCCCCTTCTCCTGTATGAAGTAAAGAAGAGATTGACTTGTGCTGCCACCTACTAGTTCCTTTATAAACTAGCAGTATTCTGTGAGAAACATGATGCGCTCAAGAAGCATGTTTGTGGATTATCACAAAAAAAACTTAATTTTGACTCCCAGAGTAAAAATTCGGAACAACAGGCCATTTCACCTTTTTCTCTACATACCAGAGGTAAGTTTGATTTCATTAGTTGCATGCAACTTTAAGCCTTTGTGTAATATTACCCTCATTCAGTTTTTGCATGTTACGTTGTTTACATGTCATCTTGATCATCTTAATGAAAATGGTGGCAATGGGGTACGATGATCACTTGCAGGTGGGGTAGGTTGATCAGAGTGATCATCTTACCCCAATATTAATGCATCACTCTCAAAACTTTTCAGACATGAATTATGTATAATAAATGCATTATATGATGATTATAAGATATTAAACTATATATTAAATTTAAACTTAAATTAGGCGTACTATTATAGTATGACATTCCATGTATTTATTTAACATATAAAAGTTTTATGTACTTAATTTTATACGTTTTTTTCAGGTCAAAATGCCCCGTACATACACTAGGAAAACCAATAGAGCATCTACACCCCAAGATGTCCTTGTGAAGGCTGCACAAGCCTGTGCTGAAGGTGGAAAGTTTAAAACAGTTGCACGTGAATATAAAATTAATCGAATGACTTTGAAGAGATTCTTTGCAAAATATCAAAAAGATGGACCACAAACATTAGTAGGATACAAGAACCTAGCACAGATAAAGTTTGTATTCAGCCAAGAGCGAGAAAAGGATTTGGCATCTCACATAATAGCTTTATCTGATCGGTACTATGGACTAAGCACTGACAAAGTTAGGTCTTTGGCCTTTGAATTTGCTAAAAGGAATGATATCAACATGCCTAAAACTGGCTTGAAGAAGAGAAGCCTGGTAAAGACTGGTTTCGTTTGTTCAGACAACGTCACAGTTTATCGTTCGTCAACCAGAAGCTACTTCATTGGCACGAGCAACAGCTTTCATTCTCATGTTGTAAATAAATTTTATGATAATCTGGCTAAGGTTATGGACAAATACAAATTCCAACCTCAGGATATCTACAATTTGGATGAAACAGGGTGTCATACAGTGCAATCCCCTGGAAGGGTTGTCACCAAAAGAGGACGAAAACAGCTTGGGTCAATCACCTCAGCAGAGCGTGGGGAGCTAGTTACCCTGGTATATGTGGTCAGTGCAACTGGAATGTCATACCTCCTATGTTATCTTTCCACGTGTGCATGTCCGAATCACATGCTGAATATGGCACCACATGGATCTGTAGCAGCTGCAAATAAATCTGTTGGATAACAGAACAGATCTTCCCCAACAAAGTTTCGTTTACATCTTGTGAAAAACCACAACGCTGCACAAAAGAAAAACCAGTTCTCGTACTTTTGGATAACCATGAAACTCACATCAGTCTTGAAGCTATTGATTTTGCTAAAGGGAATGGCATAATTTTGCTAACCATCCCACCTCACACATCACACAAATTACAGCCGTTAGACAAGACAATCTATGGGCCCTTCAAGAAAGCATATTCTCTATCCATGGATGCTTGGATGCGCTCACATCCAGGGAGAACAGTCTCCATTCATGAAATACCTCACTTTGTGAAAGAAGCTCAATCAGTTGCAATGACAATTCCTAATATCACATCAGGTTTCGAAAAGACTGGCATTTTCCATTCAATCGTAACTTGTTCACAGACCTTGAATTTGCTCCACCTATTGTTACGGATAGACCAGATCCTTCCAGCATCTCACCAGATGTTCCGAAAGTCCCAAGTCACATGACAAAGACTCTAGTGAAAATATTTTACAAGAAAACCCTAACCATATTTCTTCTGGGAAAATCCACAGGCAAATGTGAAGGAATGATATCATAAACCAGAATATAAATTCCCCTATCCCTAGTACATCAACTTGTAAGAATACTAGCTATGTCTCTCCGGCTGATATACTTCTCTTTTCCAAAAGCAGCTGCACGTAAAAGTCCCCAAGGCAGGGTGGTAGAAAGAAAGGTAGCACAAGGATTCTCACAGACACTCCTGTTCGCAATGATATAGCAGCTGCCAAAGAAATGAAGGGCAAAGCAGCTGAAAATAATGTTTCAAAATCTCGAAACCGACTTTTTCAGGAAACTCTGCCATCTTCTGATGATGAAGATGATGTTGACATGCAGTTAATACTGGAGGATAGCTTTGATGGAGAACAGAATGATGATGATATTATTGAAGGTGACTTTGTCATAACTAAAGTAGATGGCAAAGCTCGTTCTTTACTCTACATTTCCCGTGTTGATGTCATTGATAATGATGGCTATGAAGGCTGTTTCCTTAGAAAGATTTCAAACCAAGTTGGTTTTGGCGTTGGGAGGCCATCATTTGTAGTTGATGAAGAGGACTGTCACTCTTTCTCAAAAGAAGATGTTGATAAAAAAATAAAAAATTACCCACTCCTCAGTATCTCAAAGGCACCCGATTTCGAATGTTAAACCAGCTTGTAGTTCACTATCAATCTGAGTAAATGGGATTTGAAATATTAAAGCTACTTCTAAATATGTTTAACTGTAAAGCTCTTATTTTCTTAGAATTTACTATTTCTAAAATATTGTAAGATGCAAACAGTGCACAAAATATGAACTACCACTAAATATTAGCATTTATTTTTATAGTCATAGTTTTTGAAAGAAGATATTCTTTTTTTGGTATATATTTTTAAAATTAGGAACATTTTGTTACTTCATATGATTTGCTGTGTTAAAATAATGTTTCTATGTTATTGGTATTATGAAAAGTTTTTTTCCCACTTGGATGATCAATTTACATGAAGGTGATCAACTTACCCAACCTGAGGGGCAAGTTGATCATTTTGAAAAAAAAAATTTGAAACAAACACTTTCATTTACTTTCCTCTTTACCAAACAATTGTATGTGGATGGAAGACGGTATATGTATGAAGTATTATTGTACAAATAAACAAAGCATTTGCATTATTAGTTTTCCTTCCAGAAGTCAAAATGTGAAAAATGAAAAATGATCATCTTGCCCCACTCTCTCTACTATATATATCTATATATAATATATATATAGATATATATATATATATATATAATTATATATATATATATATATATATATATATATATATATATATATATATCATCTATATATATATATAGTTATATATAGATAATATATATATATAATATATATATATATATTATATATGTATATATATATATATATGTAGAAATGTAAATAAATACATTATTAAACATATATTTTAAATATATGAAAAGACTCCCATGACCCAAAGGGTCACTGGCGAGATAGGAGTGTGATATGTATTCAAAACAGGACGTAAGCTAGACGCTGCCGTGCTATGCTTGCAGTGGCCTGGTTTGCATTTGCCTGTGTAATCATTAGCATTATCTGGCAAAACAGGTCAATGCGCCTTCCTATGAGAAGCTGGTGACCTATCACCTGCAGAGGTAACACGTGACTTCCTAGTCACATGTTCGTCTGTCTGTATGTTATGTATGCTGAGATAAGCTTTGTTCTACTATCTTTGAGAAAGACTTTGTAACTTTAGATCTCTACTTCTCTTCATCAAGAGCAGTTCTCTGAAATCAACTCTTCCTCTACTCCAGAGATGTAGTTCTTAATAAATCGTTAATTTTGTTAACTCAGAGTTTGAGTCATCGCCTCTACACTTAAGGAAGATACAAATGGGAACTTAGAAATCTCTCTGCATCGATGTCACTCTGATGAAATGGGAAATAGACACACCATACTTGCGTATGACAGTCGCAAGCTATAACATTCAACGGGTCCGCCTTCCTATACTTAGGCGAGACCCATATATATATATATATATATATATATATATATATATATATATATATATATATATATATATATATATATATAGAATAAAATAAAAAATACAATAAAAAATTAAAATATACTCAGAAACGTACTCAGCTCTTTCTCTCTTTTTTCTCTATTGTAACGTTCTGAGTATATTTAATCTTTATTGTAATTTTTAAGTTTATTTGATTTTATTGTAATTTTAAGGATATATATATATGTATATATATATATATATATATATATATATATATATATATATATATAAACTAAGCTTATGTCTAACATATAGGAAATATATCCTTGATGATGCGTTTGATCCCGCTATTCCGAAAATATTTAGGAAATACTCAAACGTGCATCGTGTTGTGCTCTTGTATAACGGATGTTTTTTTATAACAAGAAATATAATTAATGTTAGGCTCTGAGAAAAGTGTACGACGAATAAGCCAACGGGACCGTTTAGATTCTGCCATTAATCTTTTATTTGACAATTTAAATTATGTAATTAATCTTGTATGTTATCTGGCGTACAACCAGAAGCTATAGGGACATTATGCCATCAATCTTTCATCTGACAATTCAAGTTATTTAATGAATATCATATGTTATCTGGCGTTACAACTAGAAGCTATAGGGACGATTTGGGAAGCATCGCACCAGTATTCAAGAGAACTCCGAGTCGTTTTAAGCGAATGTCTTCGTTTTAAGAAAATTGGTTTTCTTGTGAGCAACGTGCTTCTAGAAGTCAGTGCTGAACGTCTCTACGATTGTGTCCATCACGAATGTCGCGGAAAACAAATCACAAATGTCACTAAAGAAATATATAGTGATATTTGGAGTATCTTACATGCATGATGATCACTGAGGTTCAAACTTGTCAGTTACCTCAGTAATTCTGTTTTGGAATTGTCCCTCATTTCTTGAGATATGGTCAAGGAAAAAAGCTGAAAATATCACCACTATCTTAAAGTGATATCTTCACGTCTGTCATTCTTCTTCCTTCCTTTTTCCAAACACCTTTTTAACCGCGCTTTCTTCACCCCAATTTCCCGAAGGGGGCGAACGAAGTCTTGATATAAACCGATAATTGTCACTATTTGTAAGTAAGTAGAGATTTGTACGTTTTCAAACTGGAGTCTTGATTAATCTCCATATTGCATTAGACTTTGATATCTGACGTCTGTTTCAAATATGGAGGAGGTCGAGTTTCAAGATTTTTCGTTTTTATTCCCTGCGGTGTAGGGAGTTTTACATTTATGCATGAAGGGGAACCAATATGTTTCTGCATATATAAATAACCGCATCCAAAATAGAAAATATAAACGCACTTATTTTTTCTCTCTGTATTCAAAATAAGGTGACAGTGAATTTTCTCCCTTATGGCTAAAACACCAAGGGGATGTTTTGAGTACTGTTATGGCAAAATAATTCCATACTTACATTACTTAAAAAGATTATCAAGTGAAATACACATTAAGGTTACATAAAAAAACCCGGATTGGCATAATAAATGGTAAGAATTGAAAGGAAATGCTTCAACTAGGAAAAAACATCCACGGGTATTTAGGAAATAGGATCTTCCTAGGTTCTTCGCTAAAAGAAAAAGAATAAAAAAAGTCAAGTAGCCCTCCCAGCCATCCCCCTCCCTCTCTCTCTCTCTCTCTCTCTCTCTCTCTCTCTCTCTCTCTCTTTCTCTCTCTCTCTCCAGGAAGCACCTTCATTATCCAAGGCCGTGGATCAATATTAAAGGAAAGCGAATTTTCAATGTTATTTAGCCGAAACACTTCTCTCAGTTTTTTTTTTATTTTTATTTTTTTAATTTCCTTTATCTTTTTGTTTTAACAGTTACATTCATATGTTGGAGAATCTTATTACAGATAATTTTAGCCCGATTTTTCGGATAAGACACGTTGGTTATGAATATAAATATTATATATTATAGTATTATATATATATTATCTATCTATATATATATATATATATATACTTATAGTTGGTCTGTATGTTATGTAATATTATATATAATATATATATATATAGATATATTAGATGTAATATAGTATATAATGCGTATGTCTATATATATATATATGCTTATATATATTATCTCTATACTCTATCTATATATACTATATATCTTCATATATATATGTCATATGTATATGTTAGTATATATATCTCTACTACTCTAAAATATATATCCATCTCTATACTCTATAATATCTATTTTTTTTTAATTTCCTTTATCTTTTTGTAACAAGTACATTCAGAGTGGAGAATCTTTTATACAGATTTTTATAGCCCGAGTTCGGATAAGACACGTTGTTATGATATATATATATATATAGATATCTATATATAATATATATATATATATAATAATATATATATATTATATATATATATGTATGTATGATATAGATATATATATACATATATATTATAGGCATAATATTATGTATGTATAATATTATATAAAATGCATATGTTATATATATATATATCTATATATAATAATAGATATACATACCAATATATATAAATATAATAAATAAATAGATATATAATATATGTATATGTATAATCTATATATATATATATACTTATATATATATATTATACATTATATATATAATCTATATATATATATATGGTATAGTTATATGTATTATATTATAATATTATATAATATATATACTATTATATATGATATATATATGCATATAGTAGATATATGAATATGTATATATATATATATATATATATATATTAAGATATATATCATATAATATATATAGTATATATATGCATATAAAAATAATGAGATATATATCTAGAATATTTAATATTATATATATATATATAGATACTATAATATATAATTATTAATAAGATATATATATATATATATATATAGATTCCTTATTTAATATATTATATATATATATATATATATATAGATATATATATACATATGGATATATATACTATATAGATATATATATATATATATATATATCATATATATATATATGTATATATATATATATATATATATATACATATACATATATATATACTATTATAGATATATATATATATTATATATATATATATATATATATATATATATATATGTTATATATATATATATATATATATATCATATATATATATATATATATATATACACATATGCATTATATACTATATACATACATATATATATAATATATATAATATATATATATATATATATATATATATACATACATATATATATATATAATATAGATATATATAGATAGATATATATATATATATATATATCACTATCTATATCTACTGATATATATCTATATATATATATATATAATTATTATATATATATATATATATATATATATATATAGATATATATATATATATATATATTTTATATATATGTATATATATATATATATCTATATATATATAGATATATATACTAATATATATATATTATATATATGTATATATGTATTTATCTAACTTTATTATTTAATGTTTTACGTACTGTGTTCGAGTAGATATAAAATTTCACCTCTTCACAATACTGACGCATTTACCCAACCTCATATTCGCTAAAGTGTATTGATGATGTGTTGGAACACGGACGACAAAAAGCCTTAACAGCAACGTAATATAAAATGCTAAACTGAAAAGAATGGTTATATTTGTTCATTTCCCGATTTTGTGGGGCGGCGCGCATTTATCAGCAAGATTAACAGGAATTTTATTTTCCTATTGTATGAAAATCCATATTTTTGCAACGAGCATTTCGTCATATTTTTTTATTTATTTCCACCGCTTTTCCGAAGCCATCGACGCTAATGCAACTCCATCCAGCTTAACTGGAAAAGGGCTGAATTGAAATATCATAATTTTATTCCTTCAAATCTGGCTTTACATTAGGTCTGCGCTGTGTAGCCTTTCTCTCGCTTGTGATTATGGGTCCAGAATTACTTTTTGAAAGGTAATAATTCCACTTTCATTTTTCGTTGGTCACAGTCTATCTTTCTACCTAATTAAGCATGTAACTTCTCATCTATCTGTCTATCTACCTACCTAATTGTCTATTTATCTATCTAATACCTCCCCGTCTATCTTTCTACACCTACCTAATTGTCTATTTATCTCTCTACCTCCCTGTCTATCTTTCTATCTTCCTATCTATCTTTCTACTTTCCTATCTCTCTATCAATTTCTCTGTCTGCCTGTGTATCTATCTGTTTAATTATTTATATACCTTCCCCTATATCTTTCTATACACATTCCTCATGATCTGTCTACCTTCCTATCTGTCTATCTGTTTACTTACCTAATTATCTGTCTTCCTTCCTATCAATCTGTCTACCTACCTAATTATATCTATCTACCATCCTATATATCTATCTGTCTACTTACCTAATTATCTATCTACCTTTCTCTCAGTCTATCTATCTATCTATCAACCGAATTACCTTATTATCTATTTACCTATCTATCTATTTATCTAATCTATCTACCTACCTACCTACTTAATTATTTCTCTATCTATCTACCTATCTATCTATCTATCGATCCGTATCTAATTTTATTTTACATCTATGCTTAAAATTAATTTAGCCAAACAAATTAATTTTTTTTTTTCAAAAATTGATTTTCATACAACTAAACATTCAAGTTTGAAGTTCAGTTAGCTAGTTTCCTGTGCTTATGATTAAGCTCAGATTATTTTGTCATTGCTTTTTAATGGGAGTTCTGCCTTTGGTAGTTTTGTTTTTTAAATAACAGAAAATCCCGGTACTATTCGCTCTCGTTTCATTTCGTCTTTTATCTGTAGGAAGATGCATCATTTATTAAAGCCTTTCAGTCATCTCTTTAATTATCTTTGCAGTTTTAGGGCGTTTTTTTGTCTATCGATGAATTTGACCAATCTCCACCGCGCTGTCTTCCTGACCTTAGTAGAATGTTATCGATATTTTCGTTAGGTGAAAAGCAGAAGTTATATTTTAAAATTCAACAATTAGTTGATAACCTTGAGTCATCACGCATCACAACTATAGTAAAACTGAGTTTAAAATGACATATATTGTACGGAAACTTATTATACAATGATGTCTGCAGTGTCTGCAGTCTATCATGCCCTGTTCCACGGCTGAATCGACTATTGTGAGTGAATCGAAATAGAACAAGGCTTTATCCGACCTCCAGCTTACTCGGGGCGCATGCTAAAATCTACTGTCAAATAGAGCGTTGTTTCACCAACCAAAATTAATATGAGTAAGCTCATTTTTATTATATTGGAAATCATCTTTCTGTAGTGTTTAACATACCCGTTATTTATTTTCTACATTTTCATTCTAAGAAATGAATCATAAATACCGTATCATCGCCTCAGTGGCGTGGTCGGTATGGTGTGGGCGTACGACCTCGGTGGCTGCGAGTTCGATTCTCGGGCATTCCATTGAGATGTGAGAGATGTGTATTTCTGGTGATAGAAATTCACTCTCGACGTGGTTCGGAAGTCCCGTTGCTGAATAACCAATGGTTCTATGCAACGTTAAAACACCACAGAAGCAAACAAACTAAATAAACGCCTTATCCTAAAATTCTTTTATCTTTAATTTAAAGCGAAACACCTTTTTTAGACCTTTTCAGGCTTTCCTAACCCCCTCTCCCACAACAACAACAACAACAACAAAAGTAGTTTGTAGGCTTACTCCCCAAGTAAGCGATAACTTTTATGTAATAGCAAATAGCTTTTTTTTTTGTGAAAAGGAGAGCATGTAATTCGGACATAGAGCTGACAAGACAGGAGATTTTAAAAATCTTTATGCGTTTTATGGGTAACTCAACTTTTTGAATGAAATACAATGAAATAAATTTCCAATATTTTCAGTTTTTATTTCCCGAACGAAACGGGCCCAAGTAATGTGAAATTGGCCTTTCAAATCAGACAAAGAAGAATTGGGATTTCATGATTACAGAGATTCTTGTAGAAAAAAAAAATCCAATTTTCTTGCATGAAATCAATTGGTTCTCGTGGTTTCTGTCAACTCTTCCAGTCGATGAAGAATTTTCTCCTTTTCGTTAATGAAACTATCCCAAATAAAAGTCTGGAAGCTGCCTTAAAAAAAAAAAAAAAAAAACAAAAAAAAAAAAAAAAAAAAAAAATGGGGCTTCATAGTTAGATTCTCGAATATTTTTTTTTTTTTTTATGAAATCAATTTTTTCATCTCTTTCTTTACCTTTTCGTGAACGAAACGAGCCTGAATAGAAGTCTGACAGCGGCCCTCCAATTCAGGCTCAAATAACAAACCCTTGGACCTGCCACCTCGGTGGCCGCGAGTTCGATTCTCGGGCATTCCATTGAGGGGTTAGATATGTGTATTTCTGGCGATAGAAGTTCACTCCCGACGTAGTTCGGAAGTCACGTATGAAGCCGTTGGTCCCTTTGCTGAATAACCACTGGTTCCATGCAACGTAGAAACACCATACAAACAAACAAACAAAAACAAACCCCTGGAATCATCGTTCTCTTTAACTGGGAGTGAATAGGATTGACATATTTATCTCCGGCCGTCACACCTGTAATTGGAGCCGAAAAGAAATTCTTAATCATTCCCTCTGTGTGAGTTTTGTTTTCCTGGAATGGACATCCATATCGGAATTGAATTACCATCTCGTCGGGAATCCTAATTAGGTTATTTGCACGGCATTCAGCTTCTGTCTTTTGGAGTGTCATTAGTCGGTAATAAGGATTACCATAACTTGACAGCGCTCATAATTTATTTTCCCATATGGAGGGGAATCTTACATATTCGGGGCGATCATTAGTTTTTTCTGATAAAATTTTAGAGGTTTTCTAGAGGTCTAGAGAGAGAGAGAGAGAGAGAGAGAGAGAGAGAGTTACAAGGATTATATATTAGTCCATCCGAGGAGACATCGTGTGCTCACTTATCTCTAGGAGCAGGTTTTACTGTGCATTCACATGTGTCCTAATGATTTTGTCTAGCTTTCTTTTAAACTCTTCCACACTGTTGCTGTTTACAACTTCTGCTGGCAGTTTATTCCACGTGTCACATATCTTGTATGAGAAGAAGTTCCCACAATGGGATGTGTTGTATCTCTTCAGTTCTAGTTTCCATCCATTATTTCTTGTCTGGTTTTCGTTTTAACGTAGATAGGTTGCTATCTACTTTTGTTATGCCGTTCTGTATTTTGAATGTTTCTATAAGTTGTCCTGGCAATCACAGTGTTTCTAAGCCGTACATTTTCAGGCGCTCTAGTCGTCTTTGGTGACATATTCCTGGTGGATGGAATTAACTCTGTGGCTCTTGCCTGTACCCCTTCTATTCTATTTACGTCTGTTCTTATTGTTGGTAACCAATACTGTACTGCTGACTAACTCTGTGGCTCTCGCTTGTACCCTTAAAAATTTAACTATCTATTTATGCCCTTTCTTACATGAGGCGATGCCCGTCATGTTACCGTTGAAGAGCACAACGCATTGCAACATTGCAATTAAGGCTGCGGGAGTGTCAATGTTTTCGGAGAAAGAGCAGGAGGTGAATGTTATTTTTCTAGCGAGGAGCCTCATAACAGAAAGGCGTCTTTTGAAGTTTTTGTTTTTTTTTTTTTTTTTTTTTTTTTTTTTTTTTTCACAGTGTGGGTTTCTAATGACATTCCGAGGGTCATATGACATCGGTTCTTAAATGAAATATATTTCCTTTCCAAGACTGAAGTGCGAGAAAATTTCGCCACTTGGAGGAGGGGAGAGTCGGAAATGAATTATGTCTTTATATAATATTTTTTCACACGGAGAAAGAAGCCAATCAGAAAATACCATAAAAAGAAGAAAGTGGTATAAATGTTTCAAGTTTGTTATTTTCCGTATTTTAGAAGTTTCTCCTTTGTACCGAAGCGCATTTTCTCCGCGAGAGATTCATTAAAAGGTAGCGCTGTAAAAAAAAGAAAGAAAGAAAGAAAAAAAAAGGGTTAAACTTTTCCACTGAATATTTCAGCTCTCCAACAACATTACAATTTCCCCTACGTTTGTCCCGTTCTATTTACAAAGTGAATGAGCTCTGCTTAACTTAAATGGCCGAAAAAAACATAACGTATATAGAAGAAAAAAGCTGTTTCTGTTTTAACTCTTAAATTCATTTATTGAGAAATAATAACAGGACGATTGCTGTCGTAAATAAAACCTGAGTGTCTCTCTCTCTCTCTCTCACTCTCTCTCTCTCTCTCTCTCTCTCCTTTTTTTTTTTTTTTTTTTTTTTTGTTCGACGAAAAACTCACCCCCTTATTCGCTTCAGATAGAGGTGCTTTTATTTTAAATGCAATATTTATACATACATTTTTTTTTCAGGTGATGAATACGTCATGTCCACTAAAGCCCCCGCGAGAATTTTAGAATTTTCGACACCATATTTACTCGACATGGCCATTTTCCACTTAAAGTCGTCCGCGCCGTTCAAGGGCTGCGCGCGCGCATACTCTCACAATGGATTTTTTTTTTATCCGCCGTACTGTAAACAGATTTTTTTATTTTTATTTATTTGTGTGTGTGTGTGTGTGTATGTCAAGTCACGACTTCCTTTTTGCAAATCGTTTTACATCAATTTTATTCCTCAGAAGTACGTTGATATTATAAATGATAAAATAACATTGCAAATAAAACTAAGAGAATGTCCCACATCAAAATTAAGAGAATTCCCCAAACTAAAAATAAGTGTCCCACATCAAAAAAAAAAAAACCTCCCAAACTAAAAATAAGAAAATGTCCCACATCAAAAATAAAAACTTTGCCAAACTAAAAATAAGAGTGTCCCACAAAAAAAAAAAAAAAAAAAAACCCCCCCCATCCCAAACTAAAAATAAGAGAATGTCCCACATCAAAAATAAAAATTTTCCCAAACTAAAAATAAGAGTGTCCCGCATTAAAAAAAAATCCCAAACTAAAAATAAGAGAATGTCCCACATCAAAAATAAAAAATTTCCCAAACTAAAAATAGGAGAATGTCCCAAAATCAAAAAATAAAAAATTTCCCAAACTAAAAATAGGAGAATTTCTCACATCAAAATACAAAATTTAACCCATAACCAAACAAGCGAACTTCCCGAAACGACAGGCCGTAGATTTGAAGAGTTGGGGGGACGTAGTATGGAAATTGAAAGCCGAACTATGGGAACCGCACAATAATTGCTTTGATGGAACCACCGGCAGATTTCGGTATCAGAGGTAAAACAACAAAGTGAATAGTCCCGTTGATTCCGTCTGTCGTCCGCCGTAAGAGATTGAGTGTTCATATATATATATATATATATATATATATATATATATATATATATATATATAATATATATATATATATATATATATCAACCGAAGTGGAAGCCCAGACGGGATACATAGCGGCAATGGTTTAAATGGAGACATGAGTTTCATATGGGCGTTTATTCTATTATGTAATTTTCAGGTTGAAAATGGGGCTGGTCCCTGAAAACGTTGCTTTAAATAAAGGCCCATATGAAACAGATGTCTCCATTTAAACCCTCCGCGCTAATATATATATATATATATATATATATATATATATATATATAGATATAGATATATATATATATATATATATAGATATATATATATATATATATATATACATACATATACACATCCATAACGTACATACATACATAAGACCTGATATATAGATATATATATATATATATATATATATATATATATATATATATATACATATATATACACATATATACATATATATATATATATATCAGGTCTTATGTATGTATGTACGTATGTATGTGTATATGTATATATATATATATATATATATATATATATATATATATATATATATATATATTGCGGCAAGGGTTTAAATGGAGACATCTGTTTCATATGGGAGTTTATTTAAATGGAGACATCTGTTTCATATGGGCGTTTATTTATTTATATATATATATATATATATATATATATATATATATATATATGTATATATATATATATATATATATATATATATATATTATATATATATATATATACATACATACATACGTACGTACATACATCATAAGACCTGTTTGTTTAGACATGAATTATAAATTTGGGATTTTATCCTTGCAATGGTCTCAATAAGAAAAACCTTGATCGTCGCTTTCAACGAAGTATATACTACATTTGCGTGATGGCATATCCAGTACAGATGAAGTCATTGAACCTTACGCTCTAGTTTCACCAGAATAATGGGAAATCAACACGAGCATTTTTTTTCAATTATTTTTTTTTTTGGGGGTGGGGGGGGGGGCCGGTTGGATGAGAGATGAATAATGCATTTTACATACGGAAGTATCGCAGTCACAGCGTATCAATATTCGTTCATGTTACTTTTTTTCTTCATTCAATTTGTATGAATGAATTTTTTTTGCCTGCCGCAAACGTTAGAATGTAGGTCATTGAATTATAAAGAGAGAGAGAGAGAGAGAGAGAGAGAGAGAGAGAGAGAGAGAGAGAGAGAGAGGAAGACTGTTTATGAATTTTTGAATGAAGAAAATGATTAACTGGCCAGCATTTACAACTTTTTTTGCTTTTATTTTGCCTTATTATTATTATTATTATTATTATTATTATATTATTATTATTATTATTATTATTATTATTATTATTAGTTTTTATTTTATTATTATTATTATTATTTTTATTTTTATTTTTTTATTTTTTTGCTCTATCACAGTCCTCCAATTCGATTGGGTGGTATTTATAGTGAGGGGTTCCGGGTTGCATCCTGCCTCCTTAGGAGTCCATCACTTTTTTTTAGTGTGTGCCGTTTCTAGGATCACACTCTTCTGCATGAGGCCCGGAGCTACTTCAGCCTCTAGTTTTTTCTAGATTCCTTTTCAGGGATCTTGGGATCGTGCCGAGTGCTCCTATGATTATGGGGTACGATTTCCACTGGCATATCCCATATCCTTCTTATTTCTATTTTCAGATCTTGCTACTTATCCATTTTTTCCCTCTCTTTCTCTTCAACTCTGGTGTCCCATGGTATTGCGACATCAATGAGTGATACTTTCTTCTTGACTTTGTCAATCAACGTCACGTCTGGTCTGTTTGCACGTATCACCCTATCCGTCCTGATACCATAGTCCCAGAGGATCTTTGCCTGATCGTTTTCTATCACTCCCTCAGGTTAGTGCTCGTACCACTTATTACTGCAAGGTAGCTGATGCTTTCTTGCACGCCTCCAGTGGAGGGCTTTTTCCACTGAATCATGCCTCTTTTTGTACTGGTTCTGTGCAAGTGCCGGGCATTCGCTTGCTATGTGGTTTATGGTTTCATTTTTTGTATTGCACTTCCTACATATGGGAGAGATGTTATTTCCATCTATCGTTCTTTGAACATATCTGTTCTTAGGGCCTGATCTTGTGCCGCTGTTATCATTCCTTCAGTTTTCTTCTTTAGC
Organism: Macrobrachium nipponense; assembly: GCF_015104395.2. Lineage (NCBI taxonomy): Eukaryota > Metazoa > Arthropoda > Malacostraca > Decapoda > Palaemonidae > Macrobrachium > Macrobrachium nipponense. The sequence goes on from NC_061094.1 coordinate 68,464,233, forward strand.
TCTCCCCTCTGTAGCCATTGCCATGTGTCATCGCTGGCTAGTTCTTTAGTCTGTCTCATGTATTGTCCGTGCATTGGTTGTTGTGCCAGTCCTCTTTTCTGTCTGTCATTCTCCTGTCTCTGTATATTTTCTGGGTCTTCGTCTACTTTTATTAGTCCTTCTTCCATGCACTCTTTAGCCACTCGTCTTCACTGGTTTTCAGATATTGACCAGTACCCTGTTCTCGGTGTTGACGCAGTCCTCTATACTTAGTAGTCCTCTCCCTCCTTCCTTTCGTGTTATGTATGTCTGTCCGTATTTGCTCTTGGGTGTAGTGCTTTGTGTATTGTCATATGTTTCCTGGTTTTCTGATCTATGCTGCGGAGTTCTGCCTTCGTCCATCCATTCTATTCCAGCGCTGTATCTGATTACTGGCACTGCCATATGCCTTCTATGGCTTTTATCATATTTCCGGCGTTGAGTTTTGACTTGAGTATCGCCTTGAGTCTCTGCATATATTCTTTCCTGATCGTGTCCTTCATCTCTTGGTGTTTTATATCCCATCCTTCCAATTATTCACAGGTATTGTCATCCAGTCTCATCGTATGGGGGGGTGGCTTTGATGTTGCTCCCATCTGGTAGCTTTATCCCTTCAGTTCTCGTCACTTTGCCTTTTTGTATGTTGACTAAGGCGCATTTTTCTATTCCAAACTCCATCCTGATGTTCCCCAGATACAATCCTTACAGTCTGGATTAGGGAATCTATTTCCTTGAGTGCTCTTGCCATATCAGCTTGATGTCGTCCATGAACATCAGATGGTTGATTCTGTTGCCTCTTTTCTTGAGTTGGTACCCGGCATCCATCTTCTGTAGTACTTTTGTCATGGGAATCACGGCTACTACGAAGAGTAGTGGGGACAGTGAGTCGCCCTGGAAGATCCTCTCCTGATATTAACTTCACGATTATTATTATTATTATTATTATTATTATTATTATTGATTATTATTATTATTATTATTGATTATTATTATCTTCGTTGTTACCACCAGTGTCCTTAACACTATACAAATAAAGCTGTATAGAGTTCCAGAGAAATTCATTATAAACGTCGAGGGGAATCATGATATGACATTCAGAAGTCTTCGATGGGCGGGGAATACGGGATTGTACCGATTTCATTTATGTCTCTGGCGAATACGGGAACTACCGTGTGAATGTTATACGGCTCCCTGTCGCGCACTAAATCTACGGATGATATTGTGCTGCCTTTGTTTCAAGACGTGCGCTTGTTTACTTACATTAATTCCATAGTCTATGGTACTATTTTACTATAGGTATATATATATATATATATATATATATATATATATATATATATATATATAACACACACACACACACACACCCACCCACACACACACACATATAATATATACATTTGTGTTGTGTGTGATGAAAAAGACTATAAATAAGATACACTGTTTGACGTGCGCTTGATTACTTACAATTAATTCCATAGTCTATGGTACTATATTTACGTATATGTATATATATATATATATATATATATATATATATATATATATATATATATATATATATATATATATATATATATATATACACACACACACACACACACACACACACACACATATATATATATATATATATTATATCTTTTTATTTTGTGTGTGATGACAAAGACTATAAAATAAGATACACTGTTTTCCGTAAATACATTATTCCGTAACTGCAAATCATTATTCCTTATTTATTATGTTTATAATTTCACTTAATATTAGCCAAAAAAAGAAGCGTCATAGTACAGTGTGACTTTTGCCCTTTATAATGTCTGTAATAATTTTAGGTCCTCCGTCCTTTCAGAGGGAAAGTAATGTTTATTCTTCATTAGGTCTCGTATGAAGAGGAATTGTATTCGTTTTTTTCTTTACAATTGGTGAGGCAGTGTGTCAGACGAAGGCAACGTCTGGAATTGGTGTGCAATAAAGACATGTATTGCCCTCGCCAAAATTGACATTTATTTCGAGGAGAACTGTCACCTTGAGAAATTGGCATTCTCTGATAAAAACGAGTATAAGATGGACCCTGAGAATGTAGGCTAAATAATGAGAGAGAGAGAGAGAGAGAGAGAGAGAGAGAGAGAGAGAGAGAGAGAGAGAGAGAGCAGTCGGTTGACTAATTGGTGTTTAACTTTCCAGTTCTTCTCAAATGCTTGGTACCTTCAGCTCTTTAACTCCGATACCTTTAAGCTTTAATATGTCAACTAGAGAGGATTGCAAGCCTCTACACTGTGCGATTAATTATTGCTTTATCAACCAGGCTGATTGACAGACAACTGAATGATTTAAAATGTAATTCTTCCTAGTTTCAGGTGACGAATGGAATCTTAGATATATTTAACTATATAAATAATCTTGTTCTGGCTTCGGGTCCAAATATATCTAAAATTCCACTGGTCACCTGAAACTAAGAAGAATTACATTTTAAATAACCTTATAAATAATCTTGTTTTGGCTTCGGGTCTAAATATATCTAAGATTCCATTCGTCACCTGAAACTAAGAAGAATTACATTTTAAATCATTCCGTTATTTGTCACTCAGCCTCTTCCAGTATTATTTTACATACTGATAATTTCACTTCTAAACATATGAGTGTGTTACGTTCTTTTCCCACCCCTTCTCTGAAAATACGTAGAATAAATGGAAAGGCAGTCGTTAAAGCCTTGCTTCCATTTTTATATATATTTTCGCATATAGTAATGGATCAGAATAGCCAGATATTGACTATTCAAGTTTTACCACTGTCGCAGTCTCATCACACATGCACAAAGTGAACTATGAGTTTTATCCTGATTTTCACCTTTGGTTTTCAAAGCTGTCAATCCTGTTAGAAAAATATATTCTAAAAAGTATATGTAAAATTATTTGATGTTCATTCATTCAGTCAACAGAGCACTACAAAGATGCCCTACAAAGATTCAATACTTGTCATTTTTTTTGATACCCCAGTTTTATTCATACAGTTTTCACCTTCATATTTGTCCCTAAAGATTTGAAAGAACGCAAAATAAATTCCTCGAGATTTTCATACGTGCCAGCGATAAGAAGTCAGAATTGACTCTGTGAAGAGAGGACGACAACTCGCATTCCCCCCCCCCCCCCCCACCCGGGCCCCAAAGGTCTCCTGTCCAAATATTTGCTGTTCAGGAAGTAATTTAAAAAAAGGTGACGTCCTTTGTTGACTTTGACGGATTAAGGACACGAAGCAATCGTTTGTGACAAATTCGTTCTCAGGTCTCCAAATGCGAGCAGAAAATAAACCTTTTTAGATCAAAATAATACGGGACTCACTAACATTTTTAATTGAAGCAAGCCATTTGATGACGCAGATTTTATAAATGTAAGACTCCTACAAATAGTAGTAGGCTTTATTCTCTACACAATTTTTCGAGGGCAAATCGTTTGCCTTAAACTGGCTTCATAAAAGGCAGTTCAAACTTTTTACACATCGTTGGGCAAAGTGTTTTCCAATTTAGTCCCTCTCTTCTCTCCTCTCTCTCTCTCTCTCTCTCTCTCTCTCTCTCTCGTCTCTCTCCTCTCAAATCTTTCTTCTCTCTCTCTCTCTATATATATATATATATAGATATATATATTATATATATATATATATATGAATAATATTAAAAATTACAATAAAAATTGAAATATACTCAGAACGTACACTCGGCTCTTTCTCTCTTTTTCTCTATTGTAACGTTCTAAGTATATTTTAATTTTATTGTAATTTTTAAGTTTATTTTTTTTAATTGTAATTTTAAGTATATATATATATATGTATATATATATATATATATATATATATATATATATATATATATATATATATATATATATATATATAGATATATATATATATATATATATAACATGGGGGGAAGAACCCCCAGTATTCATAAGGTAAGCGTGGACACGAAACGGAAGGCAGACCCCCACACCCTATTACACACACAGCTCTCTCTCTCTCTCTCTCTCTCTCTCTCTCTCTCCAAGGAATCACCCTCTCTCTCTCTCTCTCTCTCTCTCCACCTCTTTCTCTCCATTTTAACAGGTAATGAAAATGAGAGAGTTGCATCATAACATAACGTTTATTACAAGAATAACTAAATCAATTAACTAAGTAATCCAGTCTTACAGACTAACTCAAAACTACAATGTCAAGTCACCCCCCCAAAAGTCCACACCCCTCCGGGAACTCTCCCCCGGCATTTCCAGATCCGTCTGTTCCAAAGATACAGAAAACACATCCCGGTAAGTACACACACAAGTTTAAAGACAAAGTTAATAAAATAATGAACATCTTACAAGATATCAAAACAAGCCATCCCTTTGGCTAAAGTAAAGGTAACACTTATAACACTTACCCATCCCAACCGGAATATTCACTCACTGTTTAAAAAAACACTTTGGCACCCGCCATCGTGGCTTTGCCTTCCTCCCCCGAATCTCTGAGCAAGTCTTCCCATAGACTTGGCTAGTGATACATTATGAATAGAAGAGGCGCACACGCACATACGAATGCACACTTCGACATCGCCTCATATTACTGGCTACAACCAGTTTCCCAAAGGCACTTTAAGAAGAGTTCATAAACTGTCGTACATTGACTCGACGAATTAAGCATTTTTATCTCACGCCATCCCCTAGAAAACTCATTGATCAGCTACTCTCAGGTCGTACTCTGCACTGTCTCCACATTCCATAGGTCACAGAGAACGCACGAACAATATATTATTAATCAAAACCCCTAGGCGTTACAAGATTGCTCTGGCCACCTATATGCTAGCCCCCGCCTAGCAAATTGCTTTAATACAAAACACTGGCCGGCTTAAAATAAAATAAGTAAACTGCACGTCTCTGGCATTATAAAATAAAGTCTTATCACTTTATCTCCCAATAGCACAAGACGCATTTTCTCTCATATTTTCTGCATTAGGATTCTTGAATATCCCTCTTAGCTTGTCTGCAAGTAGCTGCACTGACAGCAACAGGCTATAGCAGGCTGTAGCAACTGTAGGAAGACGGAATGCCTCCCTCATCGTAGAAGACTCTCACGGCTTCTTTTAGATCCCCCCAAAAAACACGCTGTAGAATTCTCCCTCGATCACCCATCATGGAAATACTTGTAATCACCCTGGACAACATGGCAGCAACCTCTCTTCACGGCGGTGTGGACGTCTTGCTGGTGTCGGTGGGAACGAATTTTTCCTTTGGGTGTGTGTTAGTATGTCAGTCAGGTCTTTGGTCAATCTAAGAAAATTAACCCAAACATACTACTTCTATCAAACAATGATCTCAAAAGGGCAGAAATACCAACTGAACGTCTCCCAATTAACTCCCTTAAATATGACTACTAATCATAAGTCATTATCACAATCTTAAGAAACAAAAAAAAAAAACATCAAGTTCTCCAACTCAATTCTCCAAACTCGCACATCAGCACACACACAACTCAGAAATCACAGCAACTCCACGGAATTCTGCACTCACATTTCGAACTCGAATGTGCTCACAAGAGAAAAAAAAAAAGAAGACAAAATCGTAATAGCCAAGACAAAAAAAAAAGAAAGTATCTTCGTAACATACCCAGACCCAAAAAAATATTCTCTCAAGTTCTGACATTCAAACAACCCACAAAATCAGTAAAAATCTCCAACTTTTAACAGCAAAAACCCCTTTACTGCTCAATAATTAATTACAATGAGACTTAATGTCAAACTCCCTTTACGTAAGCAGCAACCCCAGAAAAATTACATCTCCTGGTAAAATCAAATCTCCCGTCCAAAAAAGAAATGCTACTTAAGCTCAATCCCCAAATCATATCTCTCATAGGAAAAGGAAGAAAAACAATAAAAAAAAAAAGGATAATCACAAGTAGATTTCCCCAATCACAAAATACATAATACATGTATAATATGCATAACTCCCGCGTTTTCCCCAAGAAATGCTCCATGTAAAGCCCCGGAATTTGCCAGAAAGCAAACTCTCACACATGCGCTTTCATGAAATGCTATAGCCAACATTTCCAGATATTGCGAAAATTCTGATCTGTCACATCAGAGGGAAAGAAACGCACAGCGCTCATCACATCTCTTGTCAGCAGAAAAATCGCCTGCGGACGCATGCTCAAACAACAGCATAAAAAATTGTCTAGTCGACACATAAGATTTGGAAACTCATGATTCTCAAGAAAAAAAGGTCTAACTGACACATTTCACAGAATTAACTCCAGGATATGACTAATGTGTTCAAAAATTTGTCTCGAAGACTTATTCTCTCAACATGACTTTGCCCAAATTATATTTCTCCAAGAATAACACACTTGTGAACATAAAAAATGCACACACGATCTCCATATGACTCGTAATGCAGTAATGCCACTTCGTCTCTAAATAGTCACGAAATCAAAAAGAGAACCACAGAAATCTTCTCTTGCTCAAAAAACTCTATAACCACAAAAAAAAAAGAGTCACCCGCCCAAGAGTAATTCCAACTCCATTATGAGACACCATATTAATAATAACACCACTCCGGTTATAAAAATATTTCCTCCATTTGGTTAATAACCAACCCCCTTATATTATTCTCTTATTTCTCTAATAGCCACATGTCAGTAAAAAAAAAGACACCACTCCAGGAATAGAGAATAATCACCTCTATTTCGGCAAATACAAAATATTTACCTCTATTTCCGCAATAACTCCATGTGGAACAAAACAAGGCTCCAAAAAATATATCTCCAAAAAAGGAATATCAAAAAATGAAATCCTACCTCCAAAACCAAAAAAAATGTGCACTCAAGGCAACTAACTCACTCACAAATATTGTCCCATAATCTCCAAATATGTGTCTCCATTTGCAACAACAAAGATGGCTGCAAAATAATTGAACTAAACATAGCTCATACCACTATGCAAATATCAAAAATGGCCAAAAAATATATATCTCCATAGATTATATCTCAAATTATAACTCCCAAAATAATATATCTCAATTATAACTCCAATTCTCCAGAGAATAACTCAATGTTATAGTAAAAAGCTATAAAACTCTCCATTTTAGCATAACTGCTAAAAAAAAGGGCAAAAACTCGGCAAATAAAAACTGTCTAGAAAATTCTAGAAAAAAACCACCAACGTGCCACAATCATTGTAACAGAACTCCAAATTCACAGTGTCTTAGCCAAGACTTCTCCATATGCACTACGACATAGCCATTAGAAAACTTAACCAAGTTTTCCTATCTCTCACAAAGTTGTCACAAATACAACTAATGTATTGTGCAAGAAAAACTCACAATTTCTGGACACAAATATCCAGAGAAAAAATGTAGTGCCATTATGTATGCATTCAAAACGTGCAAAAAAATTCTCCCATATATTTCTCTATAGCATCAAATAGCTAAAACACGAACACGTTCCCGAACAATGACTCTAAGTCATGAACTGAGATAATATTCACACTAACTGGAGAGAAAAAATAAATTCAAATTCACCTTGATAAAAAAAAACTTGTGTCAGCGATGGCTAACTTCCAAAAAAGGAGAAAGAAAAATCAACGGCACCATTAACTATCTCCCGTAACTCACTAGATGTCAAGCAATTATCTGCTGAACACATAAAAAAAAGGAAAACAAAAGAAATAATGTGTTGTTAGTTCCTCCCAAATTCAAAAAAGATTTCACCTCCCTTGATAGCATTAAAACACCCACGTATTAGTACATAAAAAATCAGTATCAGAAATATCATTATCACAAAATCATCAAAAAAATTGCTATCATCAAAATCATCAGTATCAGTACAAAAAATATCACCAATGTTAATGCTTATCCATTCTCCAAAAATTCAGCACAAAAAATTCAGCAAGATTCCACACAATTCACCAAGATTCAGTCAGATTCATTAAGATTCAGCAAAACTCATCCCCGTGAATCACTGAAAATATTCTCCAAAGTTACAAAAACTCAACAATTAATTAACACAAGACTTCTCCCATTAATTCATTGTAATAATTCTCCTTGAATAATTATCTGTGATAATTATTGAATAATCTCCCATGAAATATCTCAAATCTCTCGCAAAACAATTCTCCCGTAATGATAATTATACTTAAGCAAACCCCCCGTGACACATCTCAAGTATAATAATTATTAATAATAACAATAATAATAACTCTCCATAGCAATAATTCTCTTGCAAAAATCTCAAGTAAGGGTGAAATTCAAAATAGCATACAACAGTATTGCTGAATCCTTGACATACAATTTCTCCAGCATGCAACACCATGACATAACACCATTGCCACACAACACAGATACAACACCAATTATCGGCATTTCAAAGTAATTTCTCCAACACAATAAAAAAATAATCTGTGTATCCCCCTTATATGTCTTTCAAGGCACAAAGAAACATATAACACATCCCGTGCATGTTAACTACTTTTCCCCTCATTCACGGAAAAGAAAAATCTCTTCTTATTTCCTTTCTCTTCGTCCAAGAGAGAGAAAAAAAAATAAAAAAAATCTTTTCTAAAAAAAAAGACTCCACGGGCATTTCACTTCATCAACTAATCAATCAGCTGATATCTCAGCATTCAATGTCAAGGCCAGACCCATCCCCAACACAAAGAAAAAAAAAAGGAAAAGGGGGAGTTCACCCACACTGAGAAAAAAAAAAATTTTTTCCCCCCCTGAGAACAACCCCTCAGTGAAGCGGCAGAACACTCCCCCGAGGCATGCCAGCAGTATCCCCATCTCCCTTGAACAGTGTCTGAGGTCCCCTTCCCAAGGTATACACTAGTGCCATCCCTGCACTATCTCTCGAGGGAGGCTAGTGGTACCCATGCAATTTTTAACTACCCCCCCGAGGCAGGCCATACTCCCCTTGCAATATCCCGCCATGCAATGCCTCCCTGCGCCGGGGTAGCAGAAATGTGCTGAGCCCGTAAAATTGTGCCGCTCTGTGTCTCTAAGCCAGATATATTATCCAAGCACAGTTCACATGCATAGAAAAATACACTCCTATGTTTTAAACAAAGACGAATGCATACGTCTATTATAAACACGTGCAAATAAAGAAAACACGTCACTATGGGGCAAAGACAAGAAAAATTGTTGACCTCTTGAACCAATCCCATAACCCTGAAATATTTAAACAAAAACCCTCTCCCTTCAAAAACAATAGTTAACACTCACCACTCCATAATGGGAAAAAAGAACTCGAAATTCTTCGTAAAACGCGGCAGTGATATATGTATTAAACACAACACCCGCACGGGTATCTCGGAACACTCTCGTCATTGCACAAGCAAAAGTCACACTGGGTGCGCTCACTGCTTCTGGCTGACTCCCTGGGAAAAAAGCTGAGTCCCATAAAAATCCTTCCCTCCCTTTAGCACAGTTAACAAGACAGATATTTTCTCATTTTTTCTCACTAAGTAAACTGCCAAAAACTAACAGTTTAAAACGATTTTCCACAATCCCACAAAGCTTTGTCGTTCGAAAACTATCACTAAGTCACGACCCCTTTTTATTTTCTAACTGGACACCCATCTCTTCATTGGCGTTCCTAGGCATAGAAAGAAAAGAAAAAAAAAAAAAAAAAACAAAAAAAAAAAAAAAAAAAAAAAACTTTTATATCCCCTCTTAACCGCTGACACCACTATAACATGGGGGGAAGAACCCCCAGTATTCATAAGGTAAGCGTGGACACGAAACGGAAGGCAGACCCCCACACCCTATTACACACACAGCCTCTCTCTCTCTCTCTCTCTCCAAGGAATCACCCTCTCTCTCTCTCTCTCTCTCTCCACCTCTTTCTCTCCATTCTAACAGGTAATGAAAATGAGAGAGTTGCATCATAAAATAAACATTATTTACAAGAATAACTAAATCAATTAACTAAGTAATCCAGTCTTACAGACTAACTCAAAACTACAATGTCAAGTCACCCAAAAGTCCACACCCCTCCGGGAACTCTGTCCCCCGGCATTTCCAGATCCGTCTGTTCAAAGATACAGAACACATCCCGGTAAGTACACACACAAGTTTAAAGACAAAGTTAATAAAATGGAACATCTTACAAGATATCAAACAAGCCATCCCTTTGGCTAAAGTAAAGGTAACACTTACCCATTCCCAACCGGAATATCACTCACTGTTTAAAAAAACACTTTGGCACCCGCCATCGTGGCTTTGCCTTCCTCCCCCGAATCTCTGAGCAAGTCTTCCCATAGACTTGGCTAGTGATACATTATGAATAGAAGAGGCGCACACGCACATACGAATGCACACTTCGACAACGCCTCATATTACTGGCTACAACCAGTTTCCCAAAGGCACTTTGAGAAGAGTTCATAAACTGTCGTACATTGACTCGACGAATTAAGCATTTTTATCTCACGCCATCCCCTAGAAACTCATTGATCAGCTACTCTCAGGTCGTCACCTCTGCACTGTTCTCCACATTCCATAGGTCACAGAGAACGCACGAACAATATATTATTAATCAAAACCCCTAGGCCTTACATATATATAAACTAAGCTTAAGTCTAACATATAGGAAATATATCCTTGATGATGCGTTTGATTCCTCTATTCCGAAAATATTTAGGAAATACTCAAACGTGCATCGTGGTGTGCTCTTGTATTACGGATGTTTATTTATAACAAGAAATATAATTAATGTTAGACTCTGAGAAAAGTGTACGATGAATAAGCCAACGTGACCGTTTAGATTCTGCCATCAATCTTTCATTTGACAATTTAAATTATGTAATTAATCTTGTATGTTATCTGGCGTTACAACCAGAAGCTATAGGGACATTATGCCATCAATCTTTCATCTGACAATTCAAGTTATTTAATGAATATCATATGTTATCTGGCGTTACAACTAGAAGCTATAGGGACGATTTGGGAAGCATCGCACCAGTATTCAAGAGAACTCCGAGTCGTTTTAAGCGAATGTCTTCGTTTTAAGAAAGTTGGTTTTTGTGAGCAACGTGCTTCTAGAAGTAAGTGCTGAACGTCTCTACGCCTGTGTCCATTACGAATGTCGCGAAAAAACAAATCACAAATGTCACTAAAGAAAAATGACACTAAAATCACTCTTCAGCATTGAGCGTCTGGACGCGACATTCATTTAGTTCAGCTCCGCCTGTTTCCCCTCGTCCGCCTCGTGGGCCCTGACATGCTTCGAATTCCTGAAGGTCCGAAGCTCTCGAACTATTTTCTTCCACCCATTGCATCACACTGAGTTTCGGACTCTTTGAAATCCATAGGACAAGCTGCCTTCCACCGGGTGTTGTCGTCGTCGGTCTCAAAGAATTTCGTTTCAATCCCCTCCGATAACAGACAGTGTGTGTGTGTGTGTTTCTCTGACGTTCTCGTCGAGGTTGCTGCAGCTTCAAAGTCATGGTAATCCGACAGCTGTTTATGCTCGATTTTTCAAGAGTGTGTACCATGCGCCAGGAGAGATGATGCTTTTCACTCTTTTTGTATTTCAAACCTCCTCGAGATTGGAACGTGACACAGCCATTTTACACCAGGCAAAACCTTTGTCAAAATCTTAACTGTATTGGGCGTTATGTCTATCCTTCCGTCCGTCTGCCATTCAATCACGGCCAAACGGCTGGTCCGATGGGCATGAAACTTGGCAGGGTTATAGTGGGGACCTCTAAGATGCTTTATAATGGGGTTTCATCCTAACCCCACCACCCAATGGGTGGAAACCCGCTAGTATCCGTAAGGACACACGTGATTTTGTTTCGAAATTTCGTCTGTATCAGTTATAAATCTTATCATGGTATACCACATTATTTCCTATTAAAATCTCTATAAGATAATATCATACCAGCCGGTACGCTGGTATAGTGGTTAGTGCTGTGGTATGGCACTCAGATGTTGCGTGTTCGCGTCTCCCCCGTTTCTTCAGCAGTGTGGGGTCTACGGTGGGAGGTTGAAACTAACATTCTTTGGAGGCATGAATTTCAAGTCAATGACCCCTTTAGTATGCTTGTTCTATTTGAATAGGTTTCTCCTACTGAAATAATAATAATAATAATAATAATAATAATAATAATAATAATAATAATATATAATTAATCGACTTTGATGTTCCTTGTTCAGAAAAGCTTCGTTATGTACGGCACATAATAATGTTTGTTCTTAATTAATTATATCTCTCTTTGAGCTCCGAAAGAAGTCTTATGCCAATTAATGAAAATTAGGCAGGTTTTTTTTTAAAGAGTATGAATAAGTAACACACAGTATGTGTGTGTGTGTTTTTGTTTAAGTGAGAAAGAGCCTGATGCTTTAATGATTGGAAAATAGGCAGTAAAGTGAATAGTAAGAAAGACATCCATTTGCCTAGAAAACCAGGTCGTTGATTTATATGTACCCTCAGTGCTTTCCCATCCTTTTTTTTTTTCTTTTCCATTAACTGTACTGACATAGTTTATTTGTTACCAGTGCCATACTTCTTAACTTTCTTTTCTGCTGAGTAAAATTCTGATCGAGGAACTGTTTAATAATACTCATCGTAAAAAAATCAACAGTATTAGAAATGAACTTCATATAGAATCAACTTTTTTAAAAAAAATATATCCCCTGTCTCATATTAAGGTTAAGATTAATCCGTGAACATTGTTTAAAACAAGAAACTATCATTATTATTATCCTTCGGCATTTTAATAAGATTAAAATCGACTTTGATAATTACCTATTTGAGACATGCCAACCTCGGTGCGTTGCTCACTAGTTTATGCAACATTGGAAAAACAATAAAACAATGATTAGGAAAAATAGAGAAGAACCTAATGAGGCAGTAATTACTTTTAATAAAACATATTATTATTATATTATTATTATTATTATTATTATTTTATTATTATTATTGTTATTATTATTATTATTATTATTATTATTATTATTATTATTATTATTATTATTATCATTATTATTATTATTATTTATTATTATATATTATTATTATTATTATTAATAATAATAATAATAATAATAATAATAATGATAATAATAATAATTAATAATAATAATAATAATAATAATAATAATAATAATAATAATAATAATAACTTGACATATGCAGGAGCAAGATTAGTAGCAGAACTGATGGGGATTTCGAACACCAACACCACCGTCACAACCAACCCAAAACGAACCAAAACAGCAACCTCCTTGGAAAAGGCGCCTGGAAAAAGCAAATCATGGTGATGAGATCTGACTTGAGTAAACTGAAAGAGATGGCAGAAAAAAGGCTAAGAAGCAAGAAAACAAGTAGGGAGGAACTCAACGAGAAATACAAAGTACAAGAGAGGGGACTAACACAATAGAAGATGTAAAACAGATGCTTAAGGCCAAAGCACACAAGATCCAACGGTACATGAACAGGAATAAGGGATACCAACAGAACAAACTATTTGGAACCAACCGGAAAAGACTATACAGCCAACTAAGAGGGAAGACAACCACCCAGAAATTCCTGAAGCCGAACCAAGTAAGAGACTCTGGGAAAACATTAGGAGCAATCCAGTATCACACAACAAACATGCAACATGGCTCCAGGAAGTCAATGGAAGAAGAACAGGGAAATGAATTAAAACAAAGATTCACAGACATCACGACAGACACAGTCATGACACCAACTAAAGAAAAATGCCAAACTGGAAAGCCCCAGGTCCGATGAAGTCCATGGATACTGGCTCAAAAACTTCAAGGCCCTACACCCACGAATAGCAGAACAACTCCAGCATTGTATCTCAAATCACCAAGCACCCAAATGGATGACCACAGAAGAACATCCTTAGTTACAAAAAGACAAGAGTAAGGGAAATATAGCCAGTAACTACAGGCCTATCACCTGCCTACCAATAATGTGGAATGTTACTAACAGGTATCATCAGTGAAAGGCGGTATACAACTACCTAGAGGAGACACACACCATCCCCCACCAACAGAAAGCTGCAGAAGGAAGTGTAGGGGCACAAAAGACCAGCTCCTGATAGACAAAATGGTAATGAAGAACAGTAGGAGAAGAAAACCAACCTAAGCATGGCATGGATGACTATAAGAAAGCCTTCGACATGATACCACACAACATGGCTAATAGATGCCTGAAAAATATATGGGGCAGAGGAAAATACCATCAGCTTCCTCAAAAAATACAATGCGCAACTGGAATACAATACTTACAAGCTCTGGAATAAGACTAGCAAGAGGTTAATATCAGGAGAGGGATCTTCCCCAGGGCGACTCACTGTCCCCACTAACCTCTTCGTAGTAGCCATGATTCCCCATGACAAAAGTACTACAGAAGATGGATGCCGGGTACCAACTCAAGAAAGAGGCAACAAAATCAACCATCTGATGTTCATGGACGACATCAAGCTGTATGGTAAGAGCATCAAGGAAATAGATACCTATAATCCAGACTGTAAGGATTGTATCTGGGGACATCAGAATGGAGTTTGGAATAGAAAATGCGCCTTAGTCAACATACAAAAAGGCAAAGTAACGAGAGCTGAAGGATCAAGCTACCAGATGGGAGCAACATCAAACACATAGATGAGACAGGATACAAATACCTGGGAATAATGGAAGGAGGAGATATAAAACCCAAGAGATGAATGGACACGATCAGGAAAGAATATATGCAGAGACTCAAGGCGTATACTCAAGTCAAAACTCAATCGCCGAAATATGATAAAAGCCATAAACACATGGGCAGTGCCAGTAATCAGATACAGCGCAGGAATAGTGGAATGGACGAAGGCAGAACTCCGCAGCATAGATCAGAAAACCAGGAAACAAATGACAATTACACAAAGCACTACACCCAAGAGCAAATACGACAGACTATACATAACACGAAAGGAAGGAGGGAGAGGACTACTAAGTATAGAGGACTGCGTCAACATCGAAAACAGAGCACTGGGCAATATCTGCAAACCAGTGAAGACGAGTGGCTAAAGATGCATGGGAAGAAGGACTAATAAAAGTAGACGAAGACCCAGAATATACAGAGACAGGAGAAAGAACAGAAAGACAGAGGACTGGCACAACAAACCAATGCACGGACAATACATGAGACAGACTAAGAACTAGCCAGCGATGACAATTGGCAATG
This sequence comes from Macrobrachium nipponense, assembly GCF_015104395.2. Classification (NCBI taxonomy): domain Eukaryota; kingdom Metazoa; phylum Arthropoda; class Malacostraca; order Decapoda; family Palaemonidae; genus Macrobrachium; species Macrobrachium nipponense. The sequence goes on from NC_061094.1 coordinate 68,479,443, forward strand.
GCTACGAGGGGAGAGCTAAAGAAGGAAACTGAAGGAATGATAACAGCGGCACAAGATCAGGCCCTAAGAACCAGATATGTTCAAAGTACGATAGACGGAAATAACATCTCTCCCATATGTAGGAAGTGCAATACGAAAAATGAAACCATAAACCACATAGCAAGTGAATGCCCGGCACTTGCACAGAACCATTACAAAAAGAGCATGATTCAGTGGCAAAAGCCCTCCACTGGAGCCTGTGCAAGAAACATCAGCTACCCTTGCAGTAATAAGTGGTACGGAGCACCCAACCTAAAGAGTGATAGAAAACGATCAGGCAAAGATCCTCTGGGACTATGTATCAAACGGATAGGGTGATACGTGCAAACAGACCAGACGTGACGTTGATTGACAAAGTCAAGAAGAAAGTATCACTCACTGATGTCGCAATACCATGACACCAGAGTTTGAAGAGAGAGAGGGAAAAAATGGATAAGTATCAGATCTGAAAATAGAATAAGAAGGATATGGGATATGCCAGTGGAAATCGTACCCATAATCATAGGAGCACTAGGCACGATCCCAAGATCCCTGAAAAAGGAATCTAGAAAAAACTAGAGGCTGAAGTAGCTCCAGGACTCATGCAAGGAAGAGTGTCTCCTAGAAACTGCACACATAGTAGTAAAAGTGATGGACTCCTAAGGAGGCAGATGCATCCCGGAACCCCCACATAAATACCACCCAGATCGAATTGGAGGGGACTGTGATAGAGGGTAAAAAAAAAAGGAAAAAAAAAAAAAAAAAAAAAAAAAAATAATAAATAATAATAATAATAATAATTATTATTATTATTATTATTATTATTATTATTATTATTATCATCGTTGAGGGACTGCCACTTACCTGAACATATTCCATCATAAGCCGTCGCATTGATTAGCTGGAATTGGATATCGAGTCTATCCTCAGATGACGACTCCGAGATATCTTGTACGTAAAGAGGTTACAGTTAATTGGTTTTGGTTGTTTTCTGAACAATTCTTGTGTTGTGGAGTGAAATGTATAAAGCTGGAGCCGCATTGATATTAGGGGAGGGAATGAGTGTGCATACGTAGGTAGTTGAAGTAAACAAAAAGGCTTATCTGATTAAATAAGTTCGGCAATTCACTATTTAACCATTGTGCATGGTTACAACAGAAGCATCCCACGTTATATATATATATATATATATATATATATAATATATATATATATATATATATATATATATATATATATAACATTAATATATATATGATATATATATATATATATATATATATATATATATATAATATAACATATATATATATATATATATATATATATATAGGTATATATATATATATATATATATATATATAATATATATAACCATATATATATATATATATATTATATATATATATAACATATATATATGGATATATATATATATATATATATATTCATATATGTTAACCGAAGGGAATTTTTTTAGTTGATAAATAATTCGTCGGCACATGGTTCGAACAACGAACCAAGAATTCGGACGTACAGTGACGCGCATAAAAAATGCATTAATTCTGAGGTAGAGGGAATTAGATATTAAAGGACATTTGTACCTTAATACTTGTTTATGATCACGGTGCTGATATATATATATGATTATATATATATATATATATATATATATATATATATATATATATATATATATATATAAATATATATATGTATATAAATATATAGATAGGTGCTAGGAAAAATTCGGTCCCAGAGAAGTTCGGTCCTGAAATCTCATTCTCAGAAAATTCGGTCCCAGAAAATTCGGTCCTGAAATCTCATTCTCAGAAAATTCGGTCCCGAAAATTTCTAAAATCTAAATAACCAAGCCCAATATAACCTTTCTGGAAAAAAGGCATGTAAATACATGGAAAACATGATGTTGAAGAATGAAATCTTTTATTTCTACTATCAATAACTTATGACTTTTCATAAGTTTAGTTTCCGACAAGACAAAGAAATTGTGGCGCCGAGAGAAACCGTAACACATGTCGTGCTCGTGTTTCATACATGAGAATAAACCAGGTGAACCTATAATAATTTCAACAATCAACAGCCATGATCATGAACCCAAACGCCGAATGGAATGGAAGCTCGTCTCGCCATTTCAACATTAAGAAAAAAGTTGCAGGAAGGAGGTAAACCAAGTACTGCGGGTGCTCATTTCCGAGCTACCAAAAGTAATAGTCAGTAAGAAATGCAAAATTTGATTACTACGGTTGCAACGGTTTCTAGAAGCATTACAAACTGCGCAATAAAGCCTTTGGAGCTCCTCCATTGCTCTTCGACGAACAGGATTTTCAAGTACCAGATACTTTTAAATATTTACAAGGCGGTCATTTGTTACTGCAATGCGACAGAGGCAGTGCTGATGAAAAGCGGGTTTTGATCTTCGGCCTCCGACGAAGGTCTTCAGCAACTGGAAAATGCAGCAATTTTAGGAATGGATGGCACATTTAAAATCATCACCAAGTATATGGTATCAGCTGTTCACCATTCATGCCTTCATAAATGGGAGATTTTATCCAAGAGCTTTCATTTTATTGGCCGGGACAAAACTCAAGCAACCTAGGACGGACTTTTCTTGAACTAAGTAAATTGCGACGAATATTATTTAAACCTCGTCACGTTTTGATTGACTTTGAACGAGAAATTCGTAACAGCTGTGACAGTAACTTTACTGAAAGCAGCAGCCTAGGTTGTTTATTTCATTTTTGCCAGACTATTTATAAGAAAATATGTCAATTAGGATACAAAGTTCAATATGGTACTGATGGCTGTTTTGCCACATAAATTAAAATGATGGTTTAAGCATGAGTTCTTTATGTATTTATTGATAAGAAGGAACTTGTTACTTTTATATATATATATATATAATATATATATATATATATATATATATATATATCATATATATATATATAGCTATACATTATATATATATATATATATATATATATATATATATATATATATATAAGTTTCTATGCATTACAGTATTTTTTCTGATATGGGACCGAATTTTCCGGGACCGAATATTCTGGGACTCAATTTTCTTGGTTTTGTGCACAATATGCTATATTTTATATTATTCGGTATAGGGTCTTTTGTTGAAGAAACACCTTTTTTTTTACACTTTTATTAATAAAACTATAATTCTATACTTTGTTTAATTTTTTATCAGTTAAATTACGATTTCATTGTCAGTATATCTATATTAATCTGGGACCGAAATTTCTGGTCACCCATATATATATATATATATATATATATATATATACATATATATATATATATATATATATATATATATCTACATATATCTATATATAAGATTAGTGTTACATGAATGAACCTTTGGAAGTCAATTTCATTTCAACGCATCTACCATTTCATCGATTGATAGTATTCAGAAATATATATGCGAACATGATGCACATCACAAATAGATAATGATGCACCGATTGGCACATCTATCTCTACATAAAAGGTTAAAATGACCGTTTTCTCATATCGATATTTAATCTGTATGGAATCGAATTGATATCCCAACAGCATTCACAATATTTATCGTTAATTTTTTTTCGAAAAGGTTTCTCATATTCATTAAAATCATATTTATTAAAAAGACTATAAACAACACATTGATATTATTATCATTTTATCATTATTAACGAAATTTCATCGGTTCATCTCCGCATGAATAAAAAATATTTTATGTTTTTATTTTTACTGGAATACAAGACTTGCGGTTCATATTTGGAGTTATCCTTTTGCGCATGCGCGCAGACGGCCTTGTCTGATAGAAAAAACAAAAAAATAACGCATGCAGACCTGATTTTTTTTTTTTATCAAATCATAACTGCAGAGAATGGAATATATGCACAGATGTTCCTTCAAGGTGAAGCTATTCTGTATTAAAATGTTAACAGCTCCATCGAACACATGGAATGCTATAAATAAAAAAATTATATTCAACACGAAGTTTTACATAAAAATAAACACAGTAGGAAAGTTTGATATTTCGAATATATTTAGTTATTATTTCGTTGATGCACGCCTATTGTACGGTGTAAAAGCTGAACACTAGTGCCACTTAAAACCGCCAGAGAATAAGATGCGCTTTTCCACCTGCTCCTTCCCCCCCCCGCGCCCCCCCCCCCACCCAAAAACGGAGAAACCTGGGCCTACTTTCTTGCTAAGTTCCCACACGAATCGAGTAAATTGGGACAAAATGCAGTATCCTCTTAAAGCAGAGAGGAAGAACTGCCAAGAGATTAGACGGTCATTCTGGAATTAGCTGAGGAGAAGAAACCTCCCATAATTTATATGTTTTTCCGTGCCAGGCTGCTCTTAGTGACTTGGATTGATTTCAGTCTTTTCGAATATATTTCGGGGGCAGGCAGAATTGGGCAACAAAGTGTAATGTAGGTTTTTCAAGGACTTGAATTTGTATAATAAACTAATGTCTACCGATTGTCATATAGAATCTGTCTAATTGTTTCAAACCGTACCTATGTTTATCCTGTTAGACTTTAGTGTATTTATGTTTTACTCATTGGGAGATGTATCATATATTCAAAGAAATGGTGCGAGGAAGTATATATTGAGGATTTCTCTTTTTATACCAAAATATCGATCAAATTGTTAAAAAGTGAATTGATATTTCAGAAAATTAAACTTTCTCATTCAGTTTCGTTAAGAAATGATAAGACTAAGACGCGGTTCGTCTTTCCCGGGTTATTTCATTTGTCTGTGAAAAAGAAGAGGGCTGGATATTACCACAGTTGAAATTACATATATTCGATTATCTTTGTATACATTCATTCATTTTTCACTGTTCTTGATGATTGGATTCCATTAAGAATTACCTTTTCATTTCCCACACCATCAACACATAAAGGTAAATTTTTTCCCGTAACTTCCAGAGAAGTGGTAAAATTCCCCGTTAGATTACATACGAGCGGTTTATTCCTTATTGGATCTCTTATTAGTAATATGAAAGTGAGAACTGCACTCTCTGCTTCCAATTAATTAGGCAGGAATGTTAATGACTTTCGTCTGGCGACGCAAATATTGAGTCAATTGCACCGGTCAGTTAATTTTGCAAATTGGGTTTTGTGACGGCTCTGTCTGTACGTCCGCACTTTTATTCTGTCCGCCCTTAGATCCTAAAAACTACTGGGGCTAGAGGGCTGCAAATTGGCATGTTGATCATCCACCCTCCAATCATCAATTATACCAAATTGCAGCCCTCTAGCCTCAGTAGTTTTGATTTATATTTAAGGTTACAGTACCCATAATCGTGCGTCTGGCATACTACAGGACAGGATACCACCGGCCCGTGGCTGAAAGCTTCATAAGTAACGGTTCATACAGCATTATTGCGAGACTACCGACGGTAGATCTTGATTATACGCTGTACAGATAACTCGATTGCGCCGAAGAAACTTCTGTGCATTTTTTACTTGTTTCCGTTTCTTGTAATTATTGTTATGTAATTCACTAGATTACGGGTGAAAAATAAATGTTTGATAGGCATGATAAAATAGAAAAATGTCGGCTTCAGCTTCGGGTATAAAATGAAATGTTGGCGTGATTCAAGTTATGTAGTGCGAATGAGTTCTTTTTATTTTTTATTGTGAAGGTTTTAATCCATGCCTATTATCAATCGTTATTCGGATGAAATAAAAATACGAATCACAGAAGATGGAATATTTTTATTGACAGTTCAGTAAATTCATAATTCTCCGGCAGCATTTGTAGTAGAGAATAATGTGTTGTAAACTAGTTTCTGATGACAGAAATTTGCCAAAATTATATATATAGGTATTCTAACTATAACCTGAATATATATAAGATTAATATGGAATAAATGTAGAATTAGATTTTAGTCTAACTTACAAAAGTTCTGTATTTTCCTAATCCAACTTATCAATTAAAAAGTAGAGATTATGAAGAGTAGCCTGAATATAAATAAAAAATACAAATTGGAATAAATCTGAAAAAAAAAATGAGATTTTAATCTAACTTACAGCAGCTCTCTACTTTTTTTATTCAAGTTATCAATTGAAGAATTCTGATTGATTGAATTCGAAAGAAATTTAATCCAACTCTCGACCACAGGCAATTTATTTTTTCCGTTATTTAGTCCAAATATTGCTGGTTTCTCTTGATCATCCTGAAACCCTCCATTTGCTTCTTCTTTTTTTTTTTTCTACACCTTGTGCCAAATTTCATATTTCTGTTGATGCGTCGTTCACGCAAATAGTTTGTTTATTGCTGTGTGTTTATTTCGTCTCGTATTTCTGCTTTGTCTGTATCTTGCATTCTGCAGCCTTCTCTCTAGTTACTCCCAACTGCATCGTACATGATGCCTCGATTGTTCCCATAAAATGGCACATTATTCCTTGCATGACATGGACGTCTCGGCGAAAGTCAAATACGTATTTCCTACGCAAATTATCTCAACAAACAAACAACACTACTTATTTTGTAACCTCTCCCTCTCGTTGGTTTCCAGATTTTCTTCAAACTCGCGACTCACGAAAAACGTCGAAGCAGCGTCCAGAATTAAAAGCCGGGAACTAAAAGTTATTTAGTTTATTTCTTCTTTCGACGCTTGGAATTACAGGCCAGCTTTGCTTGAACAGGATTAGTTGTTTACTGGTCACTGCTTCACTCACGTGGGTCGTGCTTGATAAGAGTCTCTTGATCTTGAAAGTATACAAAGAACATTTTTAGAAGCTTTATTAAAGGATATACGTAGATATATTCTTGCCTGCAGAAACACTGATGATTGTAGGATGTTCTACATGTTTGTTGACAGTGCTAATACAATATGCTACATGCAGGGGATAACGATATGAACACATGAACACGCAGTATCCTGATGTATTGATATATATATATATATATATATATATATATATATATATATATATATATATATATTATATATATATCTATATATATATATATATATATATATATATATATCTATATATATATATATATAAATATATAAAAGTTAATGTATCGGAATAACAATAGAACATGCACGAAGGCACGAAATAACACTAAATGGAGAAAGTATTATTCTTTCAAATAGTAGGATACCCAGTAGCTGCGTTCCCCTATTCGTCAGCTATGTGTTTTGCCACCCTTTCTAGTTTCTCATTTAGTAATGTCATTGTCATCATTATATCTGGCAGCAAATTCTTGAGATGTCATGCCCCTAGGTTAGGTTAGGTTAGGATGGTTTACGTTTGGTGAGGTCAGGTAATTTGGGTGTGGGAAATATATGAATTATTATTTTTTCAGAACAATCTATGGTTAATTTTTTTAAATATATGCGTCCTGCTTTTTTCATAGACTCTCCAGTAATTTCAAATATCCTTGTATCAAGAGCGTAAACTAAAAGAAAAACGTTTTCTTATATGGAAACATAGTTTAGTTACTTTGTTTTACGACTTTCCTGAGACTGTAGTTGGTTTTAGACTTAGTGGCTGGTTCCCTTGTTATCACCAATTAGCGGTCAAGACATTTGACCCTTTCGTTCCTTTTGTCTCTGAAACCAGTCGTAGACTCGTAGTCGCGATCTCTCTCTCTCTCTCTCTCTCTCTCTCTCTCTCTCTCTCTCTCTCTCTGAGTGAATATCTTGCGCCACTGATTCTTGTGTTATGTCGAATATGAGTTGGAACTAAAAAATAAAAATAAATAAATAAATAAATAAAAAACCTGCGTAGGAAGCCGTTGCGTCTTTTGCTTAGTTAATTTTTATCATTATATTTACTTTCCCAGTCATTTCGATGCCTGAATCCCTCTAAATCAATATCTTGGAACATCCCTGGCTCTCCTTCAGGACTACGTAGGGAACACGATTACCGGAGTCCTTTAAATGACTACTCCTGAAGGAGATGGCCAATGGCCAAGAATTTGCTGATAAAGTAGTGACGAAGTTCGTGAAAATTAACATTCTTAAATACTTAGAATGTCGTTTTACTCGAAATCAAAACATACCCAGGCCTCGGTGCAAATAACGAAAAAGTAACAGTAATTTTATTTCTTACCTCCTCGAAGGGTCCTGCCCATATGTCACTTCCCTCAAAAGCAACACCCGGATGCCATATTCACCCATGTAGGAGGTCATAGCAGGGTCAATATGGGATCCGGTATTGCTTTTGAGGGAAGTGATGACGTATCTGGCAGCACCCTTCGATGACGTAATAATAAAATTAAAATTACTTTTTCGTTATTTGCACCAAGGTCTGGGTATGCTTTGATTTCGAGTAAAACGACATTTTAAGTATATAAGAATGTTAATTTTCACGAACTTGTATCCGTCAGGAGTAGTCATTTAAAGGACTACGGTAATCGTGTTCCCTACGTAGTCCTTAGGGAGAGCCAAGGATGTTTCAGGATATTGAGTTAGAGGAATTCAGGAAAGTAAATAGAATAATAAAAATTAACTAAACAAAAGACGCAACGGCTTCCTACGTAGTTTATTTATTTATTTATTTATTTATTTTTATTTTTTAGTTCCAACTGAATTATATGGTTTACCAAACAGGCTCAAGTTTATTAGCCCAATAAGCTGTAGTTAAAATTTAGAATCTCTCTCTCTCTCTCTCTCTCTCTCTCTCTCTTTCGTATAAAGTTATCAGTGTGTGTAACATAACAGAGTTCATCGCCAGCATTGTATTTTACCTAAAACCCACACCACCCAAGAAATTTCTTCCTCATACAAATCTGTGAGTAGTGTCACTTGAACGAATGGCAGCGGCACTTTGTGCCTGGAAAAAGTAAATAAAAGT
>NC_061094.1:68495821-68503321 GCF_015104395.2 Macrobrachium nipponense
TTTTGATAAAGTAATATATCTCTACATATCACTTGCATTAACAGCATACTTACATAAATTTATATTTCATTTGACTGAAAGTAATATATTAACAGCATACTTATTTAATTCTTATATTTCATTCCACTAAAATTAGTATATTAACAGCATACTTGTATTTCAATTATATTATATTTAATTTGACTAAAAGTAGTATATTAACAGCATTACTTTATATATGTTTTAATATTTTATGACTAAAAGTAGTATGTTAACAGCATTACTTATATAATTTTTATATTTCATTCGACTAAAAGTAGCATATTAACAGTATTACTTATATAATGTTTATATTTCATTCGACTAAAAGTAGTATATTAACAGCATTATTTATATAATTTTTATATTTCATTTGACTAAAAGTAGTATATTAACAGCATTATTTATATAATTATTATATTTCATTCGACTAAAAGTAGTATATTAACAGCATTACTTATATAATTTTTATATTTCATTTGACTAAAAGTAGTATATTAACAGCATTAATTATATAATTTTTATATTTCATTTGACTAAAAGTAGTGTAATTTGTCATAGTCCAGGAAACATTTGTACAATTGTACTTTGGTTTCTGTAACAGTTTTATTAAGTATTCAGCGCCATTCAAGTATTACATTGAAGGTTTTGCATAGAAACAAATACCACGTCTTTGAGTTTGAGAATCCAAAAGTTGTGGAACCTTACAAATGGTCCGTTTTGCCTCCGCGAGAAACCATTACCACTGTGACGTTTTACATAAAAAAATAGAATGCCTCTTTTGTTTACATCCAAAACAAACATTTGAATATTGAAATGTATAAAGATTCGTGCAGTTCTCCCTTCCCAATTAACCAGGTCGCCAAATAAACATTTGACCAACGATTGGTAAACATCAAAAACATTTTTAACATTATTTTCAGTTCATGTGAATGTGAAAGCAAATTGCGTGTCGTTATATTTTTGTAGTCCAAGAAACCCATAAATTTGCAGTAAGTGGAAAGTAGGAGAGATTGACTGTTTGTGTGTGTGTGTGTGTGTGTGTGTGTGTGTGTGTGTGTGTAGTAGAGTAAGAGGAAAAAGAGAAAACCACCCAGTAAACAGTAAATTGTAATAAATCGAGAAAGTCGATGATACGAAAAATGATCAAAACATAAAGTTAATGGATTTCGAAAGTATGGATTTTGGAAAATATACTTGCTTAGCCTTAGAGACTTCTTAGATACCTGACTGAGGAGGGATGGTGAGTTGTCTTATGGCATTGTCTCAGGATGGGAAAAAATAAAGAACATATAAAACTTAGAATATCAATGATAATAAGAAAGCAGAAAACATGTTGAAGGGAAACAGAAAGTTGTGAGGTAAAGGCAACTTTCACTAAATTAAGAGAAAATTAAATATATTGCATTAATATCAATGATGATGGGAAATTATATTACCAAATGAGGATGATAGATAAAGTCTGCGATTTACAAAACCAGTATAATTTATTGGCATCAAACAAGACGGAATTTTGTTTATAATAAACGTTAGGCCCATAGCTGCAACCTTTCATTCCTTTTACTGTACCTCCATTCATATTACATTTCTTCCATCCTGCTATCCACCCACTCCTAACGAATCTTTCATAATGCAACTGCTTTGAAGTTTTCCTCCTGTTACACCTATCAAACCTACCTACTCTCAATATTTCCTTTCCAGCGCTGAATGACTTCAAAGGTCCCAGTGTTTGGCCTTTGGCCTGTGCTCTATATTCCATTCCATTCCGTCAGGATTGAGAGAATAATAATAAGGTGAAATGACAAGAAATATATGTTACAGTCAAAAGGAATTTAGGAATGAAAGACAGGAGCTAATGTAGTAGAGCCAATGTAGTCGAGCCTCAGGTGTGTTTGTAAGAAAGAAAATAAAAAGGCATAACTCTGACAAATCACCTCAGTATTCATTCTTTTCCCTATTCCATTTCCTTTGATCCTTCGTTACTCCTTCCATTCCATCCTTGAAAAAAAAGAAAAAAAAAAATGTTGACTATATGATCCCCTGGCGAGAACCATTAATAAACAGTTTCATCAGTCACCTTGAAGTTTCGGAGGCAAATGAAAGATATCGTGTGGGGCGGGGGGGGAGGGGTGGGGGGGGGGGGTACGTTTATTGCGTGGAATCTCTTAAGATTTTTTCGTCAGTGATAATATATTTGAATTTCACTTCGAAATAATTTTTTTTTCGATAGACGATTTCTGTAATCTACCTTTTACAAAACTACCGAGAATCGTTAATGATATTAATGATAATAATCATAATTTGGGATTGCCTAGACGACAAGATGATATAGATAAATATAAAGGGAAATGGACAAAATTGAAGTTAAACTGCTATATTATGTGAAACAGAATTTGTACAATAATACTACGTCAGCACGTGCGCATATAGGAAAACAGAGAGAGAGAGAGAGAGAGAGAGAGAGAGAGAGAGAGAGAGAGAGAGCCGGTTATGATATACGAGAACCTTATAATATAACATCACCGAGACCCAGAGAGAGAGAGAGAGAGAGAGAGAGTGCTTATTATGATATGAAAGAATTCCGTGCTACAACATCACCATGATTGAGAGAGAGAGAACTTCGTATGATGAAGGAGAATCTCATGATGTCTCTTTCTTCACCACGACCTAGAGAGAGAGAGAGAGAGAGAGAGAGAGAGCGTCTTATGATGAAGGACAATCTCATGATATAGCATTACCACGACCTAGAGAGAGAGAGAGAGAGAGAGAGAGAGAGAGAGAGAGAGAGAGCGTCTTATGACGAACGACATCTCATGATATCGCATCACCCTGTACTACATTCCTCGTGACATCAGCATCACCTTTCATGGCTCTCTTTTCCAGACGTTCTCTCACCCCCCGCCCCTCCCCCCCGGGAACGTTTAGTGCTGCTATTAGGACGCCATTCGGGCATCCATTGTGGAAGCCCTTGAGGGGCATTACGAGACTGAAGTTCGATAATGATCGAATTTCACGAGCTGCCGGACACGTTGCTCTCGTGCCCCAGCCTCAAAAAAAAAAAAAAAAAAAAAAAACTCCTCTGAGGTCGTTAACTTTTTTTGATGTTGTTTTCATGTTGTTCCTAATGACGCTCGATTGCCGTAATGTCCTTCATGATATACTGCCCGCCCTTTCAGATAGAAAATATTATATCTTTTCTAATGTGATGTCCGCTGGGAATCCTTGCTTTCTCAAGGCGTATTATGGTAACCTGATTCTTGGCGTGATATTTATAGTTATGATCATTGTTTTTTTTTTGTTTTTCTTTTTTTTTTGAGGTTGTTCTTGTAATGTTTATATTTTATTATCGTCCATTGCTCTAGTTTTATCTACTCCAACTACAAATTTTGAAGGATTTATGTTTTTACCAGAGCTGTGCTGGATGTATATATATATATATATATATATAATATATATATATATATATATATATATATATATATATATATATATATGGTATATATATTATATATATATATATATATATATATATTATAGGTATATATATATATATATATATATATAGGTAGGTATATATATATATATATATAGGTATAAGATATATATATAGGTATATATATATATATAGTATCATATATATATATATATATATATATATATATATATAGGTATATATATATATATATACTATATATATATATATATATATATAGGTAGGTATAATATATATATAATATATATATATAGGTAGGTATATATATATATATAGATATATATATATATATATATATATAGGTATATTATATATATATATATATATATATATATATATATATATATATATATCGTATATATAATAATAATTATTATGTTTATATATATACTATATATATTGTATATTATAATATATTATATGTACATGTATATATATCATATACATACCACACACAACACACACACACACACACACACACACACATATATATATATATATATATATTATATATATATATATATATATATATGTGTAAAATTTAGACATTTTCTTTTTTTTTGTGCTCCCCCCCCCCCCTTTGAGTGTTTCGTTACCTGAAGAATCTTGTGTATAGTAAATCTTTGTCTGGACTGGCAATTGATTTGATTGAACGGAGGACCTGTTTTAAAAAAAATAGAGTAATGACAATAATTTATTGTCTCTTAAAGAAAGTTCATAACAATATATATATATATATATATATATATATATATATATAATATATATTGTTTATGAACTTTCTTTAAGAGACAATAAATTATTGTCATTACTCTATTTTTTTTAAAACAGGTCCTCCGTTCAATAAATCAATTGCCAGTCCAAGACAAAGATTTTACTATATACACAAGACTTTCAGTAACGAAACACTCAAAGGGGGAGACAAAAAAAAAAGAAAATGTCTAAATTTTACACTTATTTATTCACAAATAAAAACCAAAGAAATGTCCTCGAAAACCTGCTTGAGGAACTAGAAAAATAAGCACCCAAGCATATACAATAATTGTCCTCACATACCTCAAACTCCTACCTAACTATTATACCGCAGAGTAAGAGAGAAATGTCGCAGTAGAAGAACGAAATCAACACTCACTCACGTGTACACGATAGGTGGAGAAAAAGCCAAGAAACTTAATACTAATACTGACTTTTCTTTAACACTAATTATTTACAACAACAATAAAAATAATTAGGATACACCTTAGTTCATCCAATCGATACGTATTAATTGTTCATCAAATCATATCAAAATCTCACTGAAACTGCTTCAGTTCGAAGAAGAAACCGTCTACAAGGCTCTCGCGGGAGCCTCCACTTGATGCTTGGCAGCAACACTCAAAAACATTTATGAGTCCACTCACGTAAAGGGGAAAGTATATAAGGGCAAAAGGGGATGCTCACCCTTCTCCGGCCTCAGAAGGCCTCCTGACGATTCCCGGAGGATACAGCAGTGCACTCGTCGTCGTCGTCGATGCAAGGTCTGGGCCTTGGTCATACGGAGGCAAAAATAATGAAAGCCCACAGACAAACTCGCACAAGAGGGCACGGGACAAACCCTCACCACCAACAGCAGCCTGGCGTTTTGAAAAGTGAAAGCGAGCGTCTCAAAGTCCTGTCCGTGGCCAGAAGGCAATGTTGCAGAAAAAGAAAAATGAACGAAGAGTGCGGCATAAATGGTTGATGCTGAACCTCCCTTCGGGGAACCGTAACGATTAACCTTCCATGATGAAAACCTCTCCCACATTAAGTACGTTTGACAGCGTAAAACCATCAGGCGAAAGAGGCAATTACCGAAGACGATCCTCCACTCGTTGAAACATGAAAAGAGGGAAACGAGTGGATAAATAAAACTATAACAACAAAAACAAAACCCTTGAGGGAGCGAAAAGAATCAAACAAGCAGTTTCTCGAGACTTGAAAGACAAAAAAAAAAAAATTTAACTTACGTTAAGAGAAACCAAAGAAATAATTTAAGATGATATTACAATATATATATATATATATATATAGATATATATATATACCATATATAGATATATATATATATATATAGTATATATATATATATGTATATATATGTGTATATATAGATATATTTATTGATATATAATATATATATATATATAGATAATATATATGATATATATATATATTGTATATTATATTATTATATGGTACATGTATATATTAATATACATACACACACACAACACACACACACACACACACACACACATATATATATATATATATATATATATATATATATATATATATATATATATATATATATATATATTATAATCATTCTTAAACGTGATTTATGTATCAACACAGGTGTAGATCCAGAGGCGGCGTCTGCTCTATCGCAGACGAAGCCATCTTCTGAAATTAGCAACGAAGATAGAAAAGTAACAGTAGTTTTAAAAGTGCACTCAATAGTGGAATACCAGGCTTCTAGTGTCCTAATTCATACAGTATTAAGGGCGCGAGTTAAATCAGGAGGATAAGAAAGTGGAGCCTCTTAAACCTTGCATACCAGTTTTTGCGCGAGAGTTAATTAACCTCCGTTAAAAGTGCGATGGTTAAATGAACCACCGAGAACGTTCGTCTTCCCGATGTATGATAATTTCAGTGCTGTGCGGCGGCATGTGCAATGAATGGGTTGCGTGAAGCTATTACTTGTTTTAAATATCTGGTAAATTAATCTCCGTTTACTTGGAAGCATCGCTGGGCACATTTGCCGTAATGGTAGCTGATAATTGATATTTTTGTATCAGTGATAATTAGCTAGACATTTTTTTAAATGCACAAAATTTCATAATTATTTTTATAATTTTTGTTTATTTTTATGTAATTTATTCACCTCATGCCCATTTGTTTTTAAATGGCATGGGTGAATTAGCAGCTCACCAGTTAGACGAGAAAGTGAGAGTTAAATATCATACAAAACAATTTACTATATACGTCCACGTTTTTTGCATTTTTCTTTTGTTAGTTTTGTCCTTAATTTGGGTGGGCTATTCTAATAAGCATTATATATATATATATCTATATATATATATATATACTATATATATATATATATATTAAATATATATATATATATAAATAATATTAGTTTCGGGGATATTTTTTTTCTGTTTTACTTCTGGTGGGTTTGAATCCAGGACAATTCGTCCAGTCTAAATAGTGTCACCACCTCTTCTTTAAATTTCTTACTCCCTACTTTAATGTAGATCCGGTATGTTATTTATGGCATATATTTCGTCCATAGTAATGGAGACCTAGAACCAATGGATTTCCTATTCCTGGATTATAGATGAAATTCGTAAGAGATGGAGAAAGGCCAATTAAATGATTGAAAGTTACTTTTCCTCGGATGCATTATTTACGACTCTCTCTCTCTCTCTCTCTCTCTCTCTCTCTCTCTCTCTCGTCTAATCGCTAGAATATTAACAACGACTCCCGCAACTATAAAGCAACTACCCGCGGTAATTTGCTATTGAATAAAATAATTACTTAACGTTTAGTGTGGAGGGGGGGGGGGGGGGGGGGGGGGGGGGGGGGGGTGGGGGGGGGGGGGGGGGGGGGGGGGGGGGGGGAGGGGGACATTACAGAACCACATCATTATTTCCATTACGTTCTCCAGCCGCAGTTCATTGATTGCTTTAATGGCGGGGCCCACTGGCGACGCCGTAACAAGCATCTCATTTTTGCCGAGCCCACGATAATTGGTGGATAAAATGCCCTTCGTTGCTTTCCGTTATCATGACGTTTTACCCTTGCGTCCATATTCGTGTTTTTTAGGAAAGTTACATCTGCTATAGTAACCACCTAGCGGAAGAATAGTACTATATGATTGACGTTGCTAGAATCTCTCTCTCTCTCTCTCTCTCTCTCTCTCTCTCTCTCTCTCTTCAGGATTATGTTATAATTATGTTTTACGT
>NC_061094.1:68510821-68514193 GCF_015104395.2 Macrobrachium nipponense
GTGGCATCTATGAAGTTGAGGGTTATGGAGAGAGTCGGTGGAAAGGGAAATTTACGCTCATTTCGTTATCAACATAGCTTAATAATGCCTTGTGGGATATACAGGGTGTCCATAAAGTCATAGTACCATTACAAGTATTTATTGCTCAGAATGGTACTGGGAATTTATAGACACCCTGTATGATTACTATATCGGTAAGATTGTATAGAAACTGCCTCTTTAGTTTTGTTTGTAAAAGCGAATTTTAGATGTTAGATTTCCTTAGTTCGCGGAAGGGTAAAGACTGTGATTATAGCAGTCCATTGCTGGGCCATTTTAAGGTCCCAGACTAGCATTAAATAGAAGAATTTCATTTTCAGACTTTTTTTTTTTATTAAATTGAAAAGCGGACAAAATCTTCCCGATTTGTTCAAGTTATGCACGACATTTTATTTTTATTTTTTTTATTTTTTTATTTTTTTTATTTATTTATTATTTTATATTTTTTTGAAGTATAACAAATCCCCTCTGTTTTCAACTCACATACTAGACTCGATGCCCTTGCGCAAATAGCTGAACATTTCTTATAGGGTTGATCACAATATTAAAAAAAAGGCTAATTGATATACTACTTGGTAAAACGTGGATTTTAGCCTGGTAGAGTTATTTTATCGGCATTTGAATGTAGTATAATTATTGTTATTATTGCCAGATAAAAAGTACCCCAAAAATTAGGAGTATTGAAGGGTTTATTGGCAAAAATTACACCACCTTCCTGACCAATTCGAAAAACCACCTTTTTTAGCCTGGTAATGTTATTTATCGTTATTTGAATATAGTATTATAATTATTGTTTATTAATGTGGTATAAAATTACCCCAAAAATTAGGAGTATTGAAGGGTTATTGATGACAAAATTTACAACAGGTTCTTGACAATTTCCAAAACCAACTTTGTCTTTATTTGAAGTTTCAGAATGGATGCCAAGGAATATTTTCTAGGCAATATATCTATTTGTTTAATTTATTAATTTTTTTGTTTGTTTTAATAAGTGAGGTCTTTCCTTTTTCTGTCTTTCTTCCCTTTGCTTCTACCTCCTCTCACTTCTTCCTAATGAACACCATTTTTTTGGAAGCTTAAGTTTCAAGTCAATAGCCCCTGTGAGTTGTTCCATATGAATAGGTTTCATCTTCTGAATAATAATAATAATAATAATAATAATGATAATAATAATAATAATAATAATAATAATAATAATAATAATAATAATAATAATAAGTATTTTTTTTATTATTATTATTATTACTATTATTATTATTATTACTACTATTATTATTAAAAGCCACAGTTGTGTAAAAATATATTTTTGTACAATGCAGTATCCGAAAGTCTCTCCTAGTAATTTTTAGCATTTTCACAAAAATATATTTTTAACACTACTGTGGCTTTTAATTGCCAATATTAAAGCCTCGTTACGGAGGTTCCTTAGTTTCACGTTAATAATAATAATAATAATAATAATAATAATAATAATAATAATAATAATAATAATAATAATAACCAACAATAATAATAATAATAATAATAATAATAATAATATGTGGCGCCGTGGATGAGTGGGTTAGGTCGTCAATAGACTTAAGTCAAGTTTTAAGCAACATTGGGGCTGGTCAGTCGTTGGATGGGTGACCGCTCTCCTCGGCGTTGATTCCTTGGGAAAGGATCTTTACCATAATTTCCTCAGTCTACTCAGCTGTAAATGAGTACCTATCCCTGATGGGGTAGGGTCCAGCTATGGGTTAAATAGCAAAAACTCAGCAATGATGGAAAGAAATGAAGGAATAAACGACAAACGACGTAAATGGAACCTCTGGCAACAGAGGAGCTTCGTCCGGCAACCAGGTATTCAACACAATTGTAGGGGAAGACGGTCAGGTACTTGGAGGTCGTCATCCAGCAACTGATCACCACAACGACAGTAATCAACAGCCTGAGATTGGAGCTACAGAGGCAAAAAGGAAGAAATGGACAAGAGAAGAAAATAAGGAAATATGGAGATGCTACATCAGAAGCAACCCGACGGAGAGAGGATATAGAAGAAGATTGGTCAACAT
This sequence comes from Macrobrachium nipponense, assembly GCF_015104395.2. Taxonomy (NCBI): domain Eukaryota; kingdom Metazoa; phylum Arthropoda; class Malacostraca; order Decapoda; family Palaemonidae; genus Macrobrachium; species Macrobrachium nipponense. Next base: position 68,512,915 of record NC_061094.1, read on the forward strand.
CTGGAATGAGAGGAATAACACCCCCCAAACAGAGCAGAGGCTGGCAGACCAAGTAAGGAACATAAAGAAAAAGAACTGGCTCTCCCCAACAGAAAGAGAAGAACTGGAAAGGGAAAGTCACACGACAACGAATTACACGAAGACGAACTGAGAGACGATGCCACAGAAGACGACAGGTATGATGAAGTATCAAACAACGACACACGAAGAAACACCGACGAAGTAACAGAGAGGACGGAATGGGTAGAAAAGATTAGACAATGGATGGACCCAGATACAGAAAGAACAAAGATCCCCTCCATGAAAGCCTACAACACCAAGAAATTAAGGGAGAAAACAAGTGAGGTCAATGAAATAATGGGCCTAATACACACCACCAGTATCACAGAAACAAATAACTTGACATATGCAGGAGCAAAATTAGTAGCAGAACTGATGGGGATTCGAACACCAACACCACCAGCACAAAACCCAACAGAAACAAAAACAGCAACCTCCTTGAAAAAGGCGCCTGGAAAAGCAAATCATGGTGATGAGATCTGACTTGAGTAAACTGAAAGAGATGGCAGAAAAAAGGCTAAGAAGTAAGAAAACAAGGGAGGAACTCAACGAGAAATACAAAGTACAAGAGAGGGGGGGACTAAACAAACACAATAGAAGATGTTAAAAACAGAGGCTTAAGGCCAAAGCACACAAGATCCAACGGTACATGAACAGGAATAAGGGATACCAACAGAACAAACTATTTCGGAACCAACCAGAAAAGACTATACAGCCAACTAAGAGGAAGACAACCCACCCAGATATTCCTGAAGCCGAACCAAGTAAGAGACTCTGGGAAAACATATGGAGCAATCCGGTATCACACAACAAACATGCAACAGGCTCCAGGAAGTCAAGGAAGAAGAAACAGGGAGAATAAAACAAAGATTCACAGACAGCACGACAGACACAGTCAGACACCAACTAAAGAAAATGCCAAACTGGAAAGCCCCAGGTCCCGATGAAGTCCATGGATACTGGCTCAAAACTTCAAGGCCCTACACCACGAATAGCAGAACAACTCCAGCATTGTATCTCAAATCACCAAGCACCCAAATGGATGACCACAGGAAGAACATCCTTAGTACAAAAAGACAAGAGTAAGGGAAGTATAGCAGTAACTACAGGCCTATCACCTGCCTACCAATAATGTGGAAGTTACTAACAGGTATCATCAGTGAAAGGCTATACAAACTACCTAGAGGAGACAAACACCATCCCCCACCAACAGAAAGGC
>NC_061094.1:68514693-68517193 GCF_015104395.2 Macrobrachium nipponense
TATACAATTAATGCTGTTAATATACTACTTTTAGTCAAATGAAATATAAAAATTATATAAGTAATGCTGTTAATATACTACTTTTAGTCGAATGAAATATAATAATTATATAAATAATGCTGTTAATATACTACTTTTAGTCAAATGAAATATAAAAATTTTATAAATAATGCTGTTAATATACTTTTGGTCGAATGAAATATAAACATTAAATAAGTAATACTGTTTAATATGCTACTTTTAGTCGAATGAAATATAAAAATTATATAAGTAATGCTGTTAACATTCTACTTTTAGTCGAATGAAATATAAAAATTATATAAGTAATGCTGTTAATATACTACTTTTAGTCAAATAAAATGTAATATAAAAATTAAATAAGTATACTGTTAATATAATAATTTTAGTGGAATGAAATATAAGAATTAAATAAGTATGCTGCTAATATATTACTTTCAGTCAAATGAAATATAAATTTATGTAAGTAAGCTGTTAATGCAAGTGATATGTAGAGATATAGAACTTTATCAAAATACCGAAAAATTTATATTTAAAAAAAAAAAAATTCTTCAATTCCCATCCCCAAACCTATGATTAGAGTCACTATGCACAACTTTCCAGACAGCCACTACTACGTCACTCCTTCTCTTTTTGGAGCTGCTAATGAGCTCCTCTCGACGCCCCCTATTCTGAAAAGAACCAAGGGAAAGAGAAAAAAAAAAGTTTGGGAGGAATACAATGATCTTCATTTAAACATTTCTTCAGTCGCTCTCACTTCACTTCTCCTCCAGATCTCTCGTGAAGAAAGAAACCGTCTCAGGGTCAGAAGAAGAGTGAGAAATTATTCCTTTTTCGGAGATGAAATGTAGAAGGCTCAAGATCGCCTCGGGGTAAGAAGGGCGCAGAATCCGAGCTCTCAAGTTAAGTCTATCTTAGTTTAACCAGACCACTGAGCTGATTAAAAGCTCTCTTCTAGGGCTGGCCCGAAGATTTATATTCGTATTTACGTGGCTATGAACCAATTGGTTACTAGGCAACGGAACCTACAGCTTACTGTGGGAGCCGAACCACATCGAGAAACGAATTTCTATCGCCAGAAAGAAATTCCTCTGTTTCCGCGCTGGTAGAGCGGGGATCGAACCGAGATCCTGAGATCAGTAGTCGAGCGTGCAACTAACTCGTCCAACGAGGAAATGAAAGTCGAGGTCCTCATGATCGGCTCCATCTCCTGATGGATTTTGTCAACGAGAAATAAAAAACAAGTTGTTTTAACTGAAAAGTGTTCACGAAAACGCTAGTGTCGTGGCATGCCGGTCGGAAGTCGTGGGTTCGCGCCTTCTCGAGGGCGGTGGAGAATCGCTGGTTCTGTATCATGATCAGTGACTGCTGTGGTGTGAGATCTTTCTTTATAGCGGTGGGAGGGTGAAACCAACATTCTTTGGAAGCTTGAATTTCAAGTCAATGGCCTCTGTGGTGAGCTTGATCCATGTGAATAGGTTTCATCTACTGAAATAATAATAATAATAATAATAATAATAATAATAATAATAATAATAATACAATAGCTTTTTCAACTGCATTTAATTTATATAGAATCTTCTCAATTCTTCTTATTATCTTTTTCTCGTCAGCATGTAGCTGGTGTATTAAGTTTCCTAAGGACATGTAAAGATTTTCATTTGTCTTAGGTTTATTCCTCTAACGTGTCGACAGCGCACAGGCAGTCATCTCTGAGAGTTTACAGTACAGTGAATTAAGATACGTTTTACAAGTATTTATAGCATGCAAGGTCGTGTACAATCGGTGGGCGGGTCGGTGGGAACGGATTTTAATTGGTCGTTGGATGGTAACGAAATCTCCCCCTGAGGCGTTCAGACCTACGTAGTTTGTCAGGGATATATGGCGTGAGGAGTTCATTGAGTCTCTTCGCGAAAGTGATAAAATTAGCCTCATAATTTATTACAAAAACATGAAAACCAGCCAGCTGCTTCTTAGAAACAACCCGGCGCCCCCAGAAACGTCTTTGAAGAGAAGGAGTGTCATCTACGAATTCACATGCTCGGTGGATGGATGCCACCATCTTTATATCGGGATGACCACTACCAGACTCTCCAAGCGTCGCTCGTGTCATCTTCAAGAAGGGGCCATTTTCATTCACTATAGGGAAAAACATAACAGGAGACCAGAAAGAGCTGAGCTTATAAAGAACATAGAAATTATTGACCATGCACCGGACCGAAAACGCCTTACGTTATCTTGAAGCATTCATACATATATTAAGAAAAAACCGACGATCAACACGGTAAAAGAAACAGAGTTTCTTCTTCCCACCATCATAAGAAGAAATGCGCAAGAAGCCAACCGACTACGTATACCGCCACGAGAGAGAGAGGAGAGATCGAGGGGGGAGAAACAGAGAGAGAGAGAGAGAGAGAGAGAGAGAGAGAGAGAGAGAGAGAGAGAGAGAGAGAGAGAGAGAGAGAGAGAGAGAGGAGCAAAC
>NC_061094.1:68524693-68541068 GCF_015104395.2 Macrobrachium nipponense
TTATTCATTACACATTCTTAAGGTAACTGTAATTGTAATTCTTCAGTGAAATCTCTGCTTAATATTAATATTAAGCGAAATATCGAGAAGGCGAAATGGGCATATTTCATGCGACATTATTTCACGATCATTACCCTGTGCATTTATGGCATAAACACATTACCCTACGAATTTAAGTTACGCTAAAAGCAAGTCCAACGTTTCACCATCTCCCACAGGCGTTACTCCCAGCGATGGAATGAAGCATGTCATGAGAATTAAAAAAAAATAATAATAAGATAAACTGGAACTTGAAAATAATGAAAATGCCACCGACTGGAATTCCAGTTCCGCTAACTTTAGATGGCAGTCTCAAAGAGCAAATACAAGTCAATAAAATGTGTAAACATCGTAAGCACTTTCATTTACTTTAATTTACTTTTTCCAGGCACAAAGTGCCGCTGCCATTCGTTCAAGTGACACTACTCACAGATTTGTATGAGGAAGAAATATCTTGGGTGGTGTGTGTTTGAGGTAAAATACAATGTTACACACACTGATAACTTTATACGAGAGAGAGAGAGAGAGAGAGAGAGAGAGAGAGAGAGAGAGAGAGAGAGAGAGAGAGAGAGAGAGAGAGAGAGATTTATTCTAAATTTTAACTACAGTTTATTGGGCTAGTAAACTTGAGCCTGTTTGGTAAACCATAAAATTCAGTTGGAACTAAAAAATAAAAATAAATAAATAAATAAATAAATAAAAAACTGCGTAGGAAGCCGTTGCGTTTTTTGTTTAGTTAATTTTTATTATTCTATTTACTTTCCTAAATTCCTCTAACTCAATATCCTGAAATATCCTTGGCTCTCCCTCAGGACTACGTAGGGAACACGATTACCGGAGTCCTTTAAATGACTACTCCTGAAGGATACAATGGCCAAAGAATTTGCTGATAAAGCAGTCCCGAAGTACGTTAAAATTAAAATTCTTTTATGCTTAAAATGTCGTTTTAATCGAAATCAAAGCTTACCCAGACCTCGGTGCAAATAACGAAAAAGTAATTTTAATTTTATTTCTTACCTCATCGAAGGGTTCTGCCAGATACGTCATCACTTCCCTCAAAAGCAATACCCGGATGCCATATTGACCCTGCTATGACCTTCCTACATGGGTGAATATGGCATCCGGGTGTTGCTTTTGAGGGAAGTGACATATGGGCAGGACCCTTCGATGAGGTAAGATATAAAATTACTGTTACTTTTTCGTTATTTGCACCGAGGCCTGGATATGTTTTGATTTCGAGTAAAACGACATTTTAAGTATTTAAGAATGTTAATTTTCACGAACTTCGTTACTACTTTATCAGCAAATTCTTTGGCCATTGTATTCTTCAGGAGTAGTCATTTAAAGGACTCCGGTAATCGTGTTCCCTACGTAGTCCTGAAGGATAGCCAGGGATGTTCCAGGATATTGATTTAGAGGGATTCAGGCATCGAAATGACTGGGAAAGTAAATATAATGATAAAAATTATCTAAGCAAAAGACGCAACGGCTTCCTACGCAGTTTTTTATTTATTTATTTATCTATTTTTATTTTTTAATTCCAACTCATATTCGACATAACACACAAGAATCAGTGGCGCAAGATATTCACTCAGAGAGAGAGAGAGAGAGAGAGAGAGAAGAGGAGAGGCGAGAGAGAGAGAGGAGAGAGAAGAGAGAGAGAGAGAGAGAGAGAGAGAGAGAGAGAGAGAGAGATCGCGACTACGAGTCTACGACTGGTTTCAGAGAGACAAAAGGAAGGAAAGGGTCAAATGTCTTGACCCCTAATTGGTGATAACAAGGGAACCAGCCACTAAGTCTAAACCAACTACAGTCTTCAGGAAGTCGTAACAAAGTAACTAAACTATGTTCCATATAAAGAAAACGTTTCTCTTTTAGTTTACGCTCTGATACAAGGATATTTGAAATTACTGAGAGTCTATGATGGGCGGTAGCAATTTCTTGAGATGTAACCTAGAAATGATACCTACCCTGAAAAAAACAGGACGCCATATATCTTAAAAAATAACCATAGATTGTTCTTGAAAATAATCTCATTATGTTTCCCACACCCAAATTACTTGACCTCACCAAACGTAAACCATCCTAACCTAACCTAACCTAGGGGCATGACATCTCAAGAATTTGCTGCCAGGTATAATGATGACAATGACATTACTAAATGAGAAACTAGAAAGGGTGGCAAAACACATAGCTGACGAATAGGGGAACTGCAGCTACATTGGGTATCCTAACTATTTGAAAGATAATACTTTCTCCATTTAGTGTTATTTCGTGCCTTCGTGCATGTTCCATTGTTATTCAGATACATTAACTTTTAATATATATATATATATATATATATATATATATATATATATATATATATATATATATATATATACATATATATATATACACACATGATACTGCGTGTTCATGTTTTCATATCGTTATCCCCTGCATGTAGCATATTGTATTAGCACTGTCAACAAACATGTAGAACATCCTACAAATCATTCAGTGGTTTCTGCAGCAACGAATATATCTTACGTATATCCTTTAAGTAAAGCTTATTTAAAAATGTTTCTTTGTACACTTTCAAGATCAAACGAGACTCTTATCAAGCACGACCCACGTGAGTGAAGCAGTGACCAGTAAACAACTAATCCTGTTCAAGCAAAGCTGGCCTGTAATTCCAAGCGTCGAAAGAAGAAATCTAAATAACTTTTAGTTCCCGGCTTCTAATTCTGGACGCTGCTTTCGACGTTCGTGAGTCGCGAGTTTGAAGAAAATCTGAAACCAACCGAGAGGGGAGAGGTTACAAATAAGTAGCGTTTGTTGTTTGTTGAGATAATTTGCGTAGGAAATACGTATTTGACTTTCGCCGAGACGTCCATGTCATACAAGGGATAATGTGCAATTTTATGGGAACAATCGAGGCATCATGTACGATGCAATTGGGAGTAACTAGAGAGAAGGCTGGAGAATGCAAGATACAGACAAAGCAGAAATACGAGACGAAATAAACACACAGCAATAAACAAACTATTTGCGTGAACGATGCATCAACAGAAATATGAAATTTGGCACAAGGTGTAGAAAAAAAGAAGAAGCAAATGGAGGGTTTCAGGATGATCAAGAGAAACCAGCAATATTTGGACTAAAATAACGGAAAAAATAAATTGCCTGTGGTCGAGAGTTGGATTAAATTTCTTTCGAATTCAATCAATCAGAATTCTTCAATTGATAACTTGAATAAAAAAAAAGTAGAGCTGCTGTAAGTTAGATTAAAATCTCTTATTTTTTCAGATTTATTCCAATTTGTATTTTTTATTCATATTCAGGCAAACTCTTCAAAATCTCTACTTTTCAATTGATAAGTTGAATTAGGAAAATACAGAACTTTTGTAAGTTAGACTAAAATCTAATTTTTCCTTTTAATTCTACACTTATTCCATATTAATCTTATATATATTCAGGTTATAGTTAGAATACCTATATATATAATTTTGGCAAATTTCTGTCATCAGAAACGAGTTACAGAACATTATTCTCTACTACAAATGCTGCCGGAGAATTATGAATTTTACTGAACTGTCAATAAAAATATTCCATCTTCTGTGATTCGTATTTTTATTTCATCCGAATAACGATTCTGATAATAGGCATGGATTAAAACCTTCACAATATAAAAATGAATCTCTTTCGCACTACATAACTTGAATCACGCCAACATTTCATTTTATACCCGAAGCTGAAGCCGACATTTTTCTATTTTATCATCCTATCAAACATTTATTTTTCACCCGTAATCTAGTGAATTACATAACAATAATTACAAGAAACGAAAACAAAAAAAAAAAAATGCACAAAATTTTCTTCGGCGCAATCGAGTTTTCTGTACAGCGTATAATCAAGGCCACTGAAACAGATCTATCGTTCGGTGGTCTCGCAATAATGCTGTATGAACCGTTGCCTATGAAGCTTCCAGCCACGGGCCGGTGGTATCCTGTCCTGTAGTATGCCAGACGCACGATTATGGGTAACTGTAACCTTAAATATAAATCAAAACTACTGAGGCTAGAGGGCTGCAATTTGGTATAATTGATGATTGGAGGGTGGATGATCAACATGCCAATTTGCAGCCCTCTAGCCCCAGTAGTTTTTAGGATCTAAGGGCGGACAGAATAGAAGTGCGGACGTACAGACAGAGCCGTCACAAAACCCAATTTGCAAAATTAACTGACCGGTGCAATTGACTCAATATTTGCGTCGCCAGACGAAAGTCATTAACATTCCTGCCTAATTAATTGGAAGCAGAGAGTGCAGTTCTCACTTTCATATTACTAATAAGAGATCCAATTAAGGAATAACCGCTCGTATGTAATCTAACGGGGAATTTTACCACTTCTCTGGAAGTTACGGGGAAAAAATGTACCTTTATGTGTTGATGGTGTAGGAAATGAAAGGGTAATTCTCAATGAAATCCAGTCGTCAAGAACAGTGAAAAATGAATGAATGTATACAAAGATAATCGAATATATGTAATTTCAACTGTGGTTTATATCCAGCCCTATTCTTTTTCACAGACAAATGAAATAACCCGGGAAAGACGAACCGCGTCTTAGTCTTATCATTTCTTAACGAAACTGAATGAGAAAGTTTAATTTTCTGAAATATCAATTCACTTTTTAACAATTTGATCGATATTTTGGTATAAAAAGAGAAATCCTCAATATATACTTGCACCATTTCTTTGAATAAGTGATACATCTCCCAATGAGTTAAAAATAGAAATAAACTAAAGTGTAACAGGATAAACATAGGTACGGTTTGAAACAATTAGACAGATTCTATATGACAATCGGTAGACATTAGTTTATTATACAAATTCAAGTCCTTGAAAAACCTACATTACACTCTGTTGCCCAATTCTGCCTCCCGAAATATATTCGAAAAGACTGAAATCAAATCCACGGCACTAAGAGCAGCCTGGCACGGAAAAACATAGTAAATTATGGGAGGTTTCTTCTCCTCAGCTAATTCCAGAATGACCGTCTAATCTCTTGGCAGTTCTTCCTCTCTGCTTTAAGAGGATACTGCATTTTGTCCCCATTTACTCGAAGCGACGATTCGTGTGGAACTGAGCAAGAAAGTAGGCCTAGGTCTCCTTTTTTTTTTGTGGGGGGGGGGGGGGGGGGGGCGCGCGGTGGGGAAGGAGCAGGTGGAAAAGGGCATCTTATTCATTCTCTGGCGGTTTTAAGTGGCACTAGTGTTCAGCTTTTACACCGTACAATAGGCGTGCATCAACGAAATAATAACTAAATACAAGGGTGATTAAAAAAGAATGACCCTATTTCATGATTAAATATCATTATGAAGGAAAAATAGCAAAAAATAAAAAACTTATTAATACAAGTATTATACTAACAGTCAAGTTGTTTTATTTCACGTGTTACAAGTGCTCAATATGGCCAAAAATCACGTGTGTAATTACGGATACTAGCGGGTTTCCACCCATTGGGTGGTGGGGGTTTAGGATGAAACCCCATTATAAATTATCTTAGAGGTCCCCACTATAACCCTGCAAGTTTCATGCCCATCGGACCAGCCGTTGGCCGTGATTGAATGACAGACGGACGGACAGACATAACGCCCAATACAGTTAAGATTTTGAACAAAGGTTTTGCCTGGTGTAAAATGGCTGTGTCACGTTCCAATCTCGAGGAGGTTTGAAATGCAAAAAGAGTGAAAAGCATTATCTATCCTGGCGCATGGTACACACTCTTGAAAAATCGAGCATAAACAGCTGTCGATTTACCATGACTTTGAAGCTGCAGCAACCTCGACGAAAACGTCAGAGAAACACACACACACACACATACACACTGTCTGTTATCGGAGAGGGATTTAAACGAAATTCTTTGAGACAGTTTTCAGTTTTTTCAATTTCCAGTGAATTTTTTCTTAGGTCACACTGACGTGTCTATCTAAAATATATCAAAAATACTAGTAAACAACACTTCTTTAGGCAAACCTTTTGGGAAAAAAAACTTAGGAGATAATTTTCTAAAAAAAAAAAAAATATTAAATTTCTAAAATGTATTTTTTAAATAATTTACCAAAAGCTGACTTATCACTACGACAATATTAGGAATGGTCCAGCGTTCATTCAAACACCAGTTGACCCTGACAATACTTCACTACAGGAACAATCCCAGATTTATATATTCTTGGAGCAATACTACACCATGAATTACAGCAACATTAGGTCAGGCTAAGAAAACAGCGCCAGCAAATGGCATAGATCACTCGAAGGGTTACTGATTAATTCCAGACCCACGGTCAGTGGCAATAAGCCGTTCGTTAAGCTAGGGTCAACAGTGGCCATGTCATCAGAGAAAATGATGTATGAGTTTGTGATTGATGACAGACGGCAGCAATGACCCATTCTGGCCCATGTCCTCCCCAAACCAAGAGAACAGTTCCTGGTTCCAAAGCTAAACTCTGAATGGGCTGTTTTCCAACAAAGAGGTCTGAATAATAATAATAATCATTATGATTTATATTATTATTATTATTATTTATTATTATTATTATTATTATTATTATTATTATTATATTATTATTATTATTATTGTGAACTAAGGAACCTCCGTACGGGGCTGTAATACTGACAATTAAAAGACACAGTAGTATTAAACATATATTTTTGTACAATGCTAAAAATTACTAGGAGAGACTTTCGGATACTGCATTGTACAAAAATATATTTTTAATACAACTGCGGCTTTTAATTGTCATTATTATTTTTTTTCTCTATCACAGTCCTCTAATCGACTGGGTGGTCTTATAGTGTGGGGTTCCGGGTTGCATCCTGGCCTCCCCCCTTTTTTTAGGAGTCCATCACTTTTCTTACTATGCACGCCGTTTCTAGGATCACACTCTTCTGCATGAGTCCTGGAGCTACTTCAGCCTCTAGTTTTTCCAGATTCCTTTTCAGGGATCTTAGGGATCGTGCCTAGTGCTCCTATGATTATGGGTACAATTATTATTATTATACTTATTATTATTATTATTATTAAAAGCAATTGCTGCCTCAGCTGCATTAATTTTATACAGGTTCTTCTCTATTTTTCTAATTATTGCTTTCTCATTGTGCTTAAACTGGTGAGCAACGCACCGAAGGTTGACATATCTCAATTAGGTAGAAACGATTTGATTTTATTGGTAAAAATTTCAGTGGGGTAGTCAAATTTTCGGATATATCCCGTAGAGTTTATTACAGATAGAATGGTGTTAAATTCTATTTCTTTTCTATTCTTTTATTCTTTCCGGACGTTTCGTCTGAATAAACCTCAGACATCCTCTTGGGCGGAGGTGGGTGAAGGACTGAAGTGAGAAGGTGAGTCCAGCTGCTTATATTGCGGTGGCGCAGCATAAGCAGCTGGACTCACCTTCTCACTTCAGTCCTTCACCCACCTCCGCCCAAGAGGATGTCTGAGGTTTATTCAGACGAAACGTCCGGAAAGAATAAAAAGAATAGAAAAGAAATAGAATTTAACATCAATTCTATCTGTAATAAACTCTACGGGATATATCCGAAAAGTTGACTACCCCAACTGAAATTTTTACCAATAAAATCAAATCGTTCTACCTAATTGAGATATGTCAACCTTCGGTGCGTTGCTCACCAGTTTAAGCAAAACAATGAGAAAGCAATAATTAGAAAAATAGAGAAGAACCTGTATAAAATTAATGCAGCTGAGGCAATTACTTTTAATAAAACATGTTTAAAAGAGGGTTTACTTCCGCAATATTATTATTATTATATTATTATTATTATTATTATTATTATTATTATTATTATTATTATTATTATTATTATTATTCAGAAGATGAAACCTATTCATATGGAACAACTCCACCAGGGGCATTGACTTGAAAACTTAAAACTTCAAAAAAAAAAGAAAAAAAAAATGTGTTCATAGGAAGAAGTGAGAGGACGTAAAGGGAAGATTAGAAAGGAGTGACCTCATTATTAAAAAATAATAATAATAAATTAACAAATAGATATATTGCCTAAAACATTCCTTGGCATCCATTCTAAAACTTCAAATAAGGACAAAGTTGGATTTTAGAAATTGTCAAGTGCATGTTGTAATTTTTGTCAATAACCCTTTAATACTCCTCATTTTTGGGGTAATTTTATACCACATTAATAACAATAATTTATAATACTATATTCAAATAACGATAAATAACAATACCAGGCTAAAAAAGGTGGTTTTCGAACTGGTCAGGAAGGTGGTGTAATTTTTTGCCACTAACCTTCAATACTTCTAATTTTTGGGGTCCTTTTTATCTGGCAATAATAACAATAATTATAATACTACATTCAAATGCCGATAAAAATAACTCTACCAGGCTAAAATACACGTTTTACCAACTAGTATATCAATTAGCCTTTTTTCGTTTTTTAATATTGTGATCAACATTTAAAAAAACAAAAGAAATGTTCAGCTATTTCCCAAGGGCATGGAGTCCAGTAGGTGAGTTGAAAACAGAGGGGATTTGTTATACTTCAAAAATTTAAATAAATAAATAAATAAATAAAATGAAAAATAAAAAATAAAAAAAGTCGTGCATTACTTAAACAAACCGGGAAGACTTCTCCGCTTTTCAATTTAATGGAAAAAAAGTCTAAAAATGACATTCTTCTATTTAATGATAGTCTGGGACCTTAAAATGGCCCAGCAATGGACTGCTATAATCACAGTCTTTACCCTTCCGCGAACTAAAGAAATCTAACATCTAAAATTCGCTTATAAAAACAAACAAAAAATAAAGAGATAGTTTCTATACAATCTTTACTGGACACCCTGTATATCCCCCCAAGGCACTATAAGCTATGTTGATAACGAAATGAGCGTAAATTTCCCTTTCTTCCACCGACTCTCTCCTAACCCTCCAACTCATAGATGCACCGGAAAGAATGATAAGGCAGAATCCTCATCGAAAGTAGCTAAGCTTATCTCCGCAGGAGGAGGAGGAGGAGGAGGGGAGGAGGACTCCCTCCAATAGATTTGAATTATCTATGCACTGAATTAGTGATGAGTTCGAGCACTTCACTTTATTTTCCCGTAGAGCAAAGGGAAAGTTTAAAAAAGGCTCCTCTTCTTACTAAGTGTTTACGTAATCATACTATGGGGAAAGTAGGAGATCGAGTTTTTATTCAACTCGGGTTTTTTTTTTTTTTTTTTTTTTTTAAGTTAACACATCCTACTTTAATTTTTGAAGGGTCGGGGGCCCCTCAGACTACTTAAATATATATATTATATATATATATATATATATATATATATATATATATATATATATATAATATATATATATATATATATATATATCGTTCTTAACATTCCAAACGAAGTTACGTTACAGAAGACACTACTTCTAAAGATTTAAAGTTTCACAACTTTGTAGCTTTAGTGCGATATATACAGTGTATATATATATATATATATATATTATATATATATATATATATATATATATATATATATATATATATATATATATATATATATATATATATATATATATCAGCAATAAGTCACCAAACAGCACGTGACAAATATGTACGTAAATAGCCACATGAAAGGTGAAGAATCAAAGACCAGGTACCAAGCGCTTTCGTGTATTGCGTACACTTCTTCGGGGTACGCAGAAGTGTACGCAATACACGAAAGCGCTTGGTACCTGGTCTTTGATTCTTCAACCTTTCATGTGGCTATTTACGTATATATATATATATATATATATAGATATATATATATATAGATATATATATATATATATATAGTTTATATATATTATATATATATATATATAATACAGTAATTAGTATATTGATACAATGGGATACAAAAGTATATTTATATATACTATATTATAATATGTATGATATATATATATATATATATATATATAGATTATATATATATATATATATATATATATAAATATATATATATATATATATATATATATATATATATATTATATATATATATTATTTTCTTATTTATATATATATAATATATATATATATATATATATATATATATATGTGTGTGTGTGTGTGTGTGTGTGTGTGTGTGTGTGTGTGTGTGTTGTGTGTGTGTGTGCATGCTTATATATTGACAAACTCATAACCGTATCGTAATTTGGATCATCGCTTCTGCGAACGACTTGCATACAGCCATTTATAACGCCACTTCCAGGACACTGAAATCATTATGATAATGGGGAATTATCGCAAAAAATCTAATTTATTTAGAACGGGACGCCGCTGTAAACACAGGCATTAGTTCATTCACTGGCTCTATTAATTATGGCGCTGGTATGTGAACTGCGAATGAGATTTTGCTGCTCTTATAAAATTCGCGCATGATATTATTATTATTATCACAGTCCTCCAATTCGACAGGGTGGTATTATAGTGTGGGGTTCCGGGTTGCATCCTGCCTCCTTAGGAGTCCATCACTTTCCTTACTATTGTGTGCCGTTTCTAGGATCCACACTTTCTGCATGAGTCCTGGAGCTACTTCAGCCTCTAGTTTTTCTAGATTCCTTTTCAGGGATCTTGGGATCGTGCCTAGTGCTCCTATGATTATGGGTACGATTTCCACTGGCATATCCCATATCCTTCTATTTCTATTTTCAGATCTTGATACTATCCATTTTTCCCTCTCTTTCTCTTCAACTCTGGTGTCCCATGGTATTGCGACATCAATGAGTGATACTTTCTTCTTGGACTTTGTCAATCAAACGTCACGTCTGGTCTGTTTGCACGGTATCCACCCTATCCGTTCTGATACCATAGTCCCAGAGGATCTTTGCGTGATCGTTTTCTATCACTCCCTCAGGTTGGTGCTCGTACCACTTATTACTGCAAGTAGCTGATGTTTCTTGCACCAGGCTCCAGTGGAGGGTTCTTTTGCCAACTGAATCATGCCTCTTTTTGTACTGGTTCTGTGCAAGTGCCGAGCATTCACTTGCTCTGTGGTTTATGGTTCATTTTTCATATTTGCACGTCCTACATATGGGTGAGATGTTATTTCCGTCTATCGTTCTTTGAAAAACCAAAATATTCTGGTTCTTAGGGCCTGATCTTGTGCCGCTGTTATCATTCCTTCAGTTTCCTTCTTTAGCTCTCCCCTCTGTAGCCATAGCCAATTGTCATCGCTGGCTAGTTCTTTAGTCTGTCTCATGTATTGTCCGTGCATTGGTTGTTGTGCCAGTCCTCTGTTCTGTCGTCTTTCTCCTGTCTCTGTATATTTCTGGGTCTTCGTCTACTTTTATTAGCCCTTCGCCCATGCACTCTTTAGCCACTCGTCTTCACTGGTTTTCAGATATTGCCCAGTGCTCTGTTCTCAATGTTGACGCAGTCCTCTATACTTAGTAGTCCTCTCCCTCCTTCCTTTCGTGTTATGTATAGTCTGTCCGTATTTGCTCTTGGGTGTAGTGCTTTGTGTATTGTCATATGTTTCCTGGTTTTCTGATCTATGCTGCGGAGTTCTGCCTTCGTCCATTCCACTATTCCTGCGCTGTATCTGATTACTGGCACTGCCCATGGTGTTTATGGCTTTTATCATATTTCCTCGATTGAGTTTTGACTTGAGTATCGCCTTGAGTCTCTGCATATATTCTTTCCTGATCGTGTCCTTCATCTCTTGGTGTTTTATATCCCCTCCTTCCATTATTCCCAGGTATTTGTAGCCTGTCTCTCATCTATGTGTTTGATGTTCTCCCATCTGGTAGCTTTATCCCTTCAGTTCTCGTTTACTTTGCTTTTTGTATGTTGACTAAGGCGCATTTTTCTATTAAACCAAACCCCATCCTGATGGTCCCCAGATACAATCCTTACAGTCTGGGATTAGGTATCTATTTCCTTGATGACTCTTACCATACAGCTTGATGTCGTCCATGAACATCAGATGGTTGATTCTGTTGCCTCTTTTCTTGAGTTGGTACCCGGCATCCATCTTTCTGTAGTACTTTTGTCATGGTAATCATGGCTACTACGAAGAGTAGTGGGGACAGTGAGTCGCCCTGGAAGATCCCTCTCCTGAGATTACCTAACCTGCTAGTCTTATTCCAGAGCTTGTAAGTATTGTATTCCAGTTGCGCATTGTATTTTGAGGAAGCTGATGGTGTTTCCTCTGCCCCATATATTTTCAGGCATTCTATTAGCCATGTGTGTGGTATCATGTCGAAGGCTTTCTTATAGTCTATCTATGCCATGCCTAGTTGGTTTTCCTTCTCCTACTGTTCTTCATTACCATTTTGTGCTATCAGGAGCTGGTCTTTGTGCCCCTACACTTCCTTCTGCAGCCTTTCTGTTGGTGGGGGATGGTTGTTTGTCTCCTCTAGGTAGTTATATAGCCTTTCACTGATGATACCTGTTAGTAACTTCAACTTATTGGTAGGCAGGTGATAGGCCTGTAGTTACTGGCTATATTTCCCTTACTCTTGTCTTTTTGTACTAAGGATGTTCTTCCTGTGGTCATCCATTGTGGTTGCTTGGTGATGTTTGAGATACAATGCTGGAGTGTTTGCTATTCGTGGGTGTAGGGCCTTGAAGTTTTTCAGCCAGTATCCATGGACTTCATCGAGACCTGGGGCTTTCCAGTTTGGGCATTTTCTTTAGTTGGTGTCTGACTGTGTCTGTCGTGATCTCTGTGAATCTTTGTTTTATTCTCCCTGTTTCTCTTCCTTGACTTCCTGGAGCCATGTTGCATGTTGTTGTGTGATACCGGATTGCTCCATATGTTTTCCCAGAGTCTCTTACTTGGTTCGGCTTCATGGAATTTCTGGGTGGTTGTCTTCCCCTCTTTTAGTTGGCTGTATAGTTCTTTTCTGGTTGGTTCCGAATAGTTTGTTCTGTTGGTATCCCTTATTCCTGTTAGTGTACCGTTGGATCTTATGTGCTTTGCCTTAAGCCTCTGTTTTACATCTTCTATTGTGTTGTTTAGTCCCCTCTCTTGTACTTTGTTATATTATTATTATTTATTATTATTATTATTATTATTATTATTATTATTACTAGAAAGTTAAAAGTTTTTTGCTTATTACTATCGAAATGATATTATTATTTTTATTATTTATTATTATTATTTTATTATTATTATTATTATTATTATTACTAGAAATTAAAAGTTTTTCTGCAAAAAACAATTATAAAATTCTCGCATGATTATTATTATTGATTATTATTATTATTATACTATTATTATGATTATTATTATTATTATTTTATTATTATTATTGGAGAAACAAATCCATAGTTATGTAAATGTACATATATTTCAGTTTAAAAACAGCAAAGATAGCTTTCGGGAATCTGTACGGTTCCCCTATCAATCATGACACGTTGATATGACTTTACAGCGAAGTAAACAAAACAGGAGTCAAAAATTAAGTGACTTGTTATTAACAATGGAAACCGGTCGTCCAGTATAAATCAGGCAATGCCGTCGTTTTCTGATGAAAGCCCGCCAGTCGTCTGGAACGTCGAATTGGTCCTTGCCAATGCGGTCGTCTGATGGTCCTCTTCAACAGCATAGCGCCGGCAGCATCGGTTACTGGAAGTAGCCGAGTTACCTGAAACTGGAGAAAGAGAGGCAACCGCAGCATCAGATGTGGCTCAAAGAGACAACACTCTTATTATGTTCTTTATTCTTAAAGCCTTATTTAATATATTTCTTGGAAATAAGGTTATTGGTGAATTTATCTTCCTGAGTGAAAGATTTATTGCCTTTCAAGGAAAAACCAGTCAGTCTATCGCCGCATCCTCCACTAGCCTTCTTATACCAACATCTTTACTTCTGAAAATTACTTTAGAATCTTCCCAATTTATGCGGTGATCGAACTTAAAGACTGTGGACTGGACTAATACATTGTTTTCCACATGTAACTGGTAATGCTCTTTTGTGTTCCCCGATTCTAGTGGGCAGCCCTCTACCACTTTCCCCGAAATATTAGAGTCACATTCTGAAACAGGGAATTTCGTAAACACCAACTTCTTTGTGATTCCGTTGTGCTATTGTTATGTATAAGAAGTCTCTTATAGTTTTTAGTTTTATTATAATTAAAGACTATATTTATTTAGCATTGCCATTTTTATTAACAGTTTTCCTTACTCTGTTTAGGTGAGGATTAAAAGGGAGTGCAAGACAATTCGTAAAGTAATTTTCAGAAGTAAAGATGTTGGTATAGGAAGGCTAGTGAAGAGTGCGGCGATAGACATTGGTTTTTCCATGGAAGGCAATAAATCTTTCACACAGGAAGATAAATTCACCAATAACTTATTTCCAATAAACTATATTAAAGGCTTTAAGAATAAAGAACATAATGAGAGTTGTGTCTCTTTAGCCACATCTGATGCTGCGGTTGCCTCGCTTTTCTCCCGTTCAGGTAACTCGGCTACTTCCAGTAACCGATGCTGCCGGCCGCCTATGCTGTTGAAGAGGACCAATCAGAACGACCGCATTGGCAAGGACCAATTCGACGTTCCAGACGACTGGCGGGGCTTTCATCAGAAAACGACGGCATGCTGATTTATACTGGACGACCGGTTCCATTGTTAATAACAAGTCACTTAATTTTTACTCCTTTTTTGTTTACTTCGCTGTAAAGTTATATGAACTTGTCAGATTAATAAGGGGAACCGTACAGATTCCCGAAAACTATCTTTGCTGTTTTTAAACTGAAATATATGTACATTTACATAACTGTGGATTTGTTTCTCCATTTGAAGACTCGTGCTACTATGAGGATTTTTTTTATTATTATAAATTATTATTATTACTAGAAAGTTAAAATAATTTTTTCTACACATAAAATTCTCGCATGATATTATTATTATTATTATTATTATTATTATTATTATTATTTTATTCGTACGGTATAACAAAATTGAGTCAAAAAAAATTAAATCTTTTATCTCTTTCACCCACAAACTTTGACGAGAATTTCTGCATGTAAATGAAAACCTCAAAGCAATTTTTTCACACAAGCAGATTTCTTTAGTTTATGCAGCAAACTGCAGCCCTACGAGTTTTATTTAATACTGGTCCTTAAATTGTAGACTTTTATAATTAGGCTAAATCCTCTGCGCTAATAGAATCGGGCGGTCCCTATGCTCCTATTACAGCAGAAAGAACTGGATGAAGCAGGAAAATGTTCTCTTCGAGCTTAAGTAACTCATTTTTACGGCAAATTTGCAACATCTCTTAGAAGTACGCACTTATATGTCTGAAAATATGTGCATTTACCCTATCTGTTTTTCATAACGTCGTATCTGTCATGTGACATGATAAATACATATGTATGCATACTTACATGCATACACAGACAAACACACACATATATACCTACATACATAATATAATATATATATATAGATATATTATATTTATATATTATATATATATAGAGATATATATATATATATATCTATATATATATATATATATATATATATATATATATATATACACATACCATGTACATATATATATATATATATATATATATATATATATATATATATATATATATATATATATATATATATATATATATATATATATATTATACATATATATGCTTAAAAAAATCACAGTAGAGCACGTGACTTCATAAATAAGCGAATACCACGGGAAATGATAGTCAGGGATCCAAGCGCTTTCGTCTTTATTCAGACGATGTCTGAATAAAAGACGAAACGCGCTGGATTCCTGACTATCATTTCCCGTGGTATTCGCTTATATATATATATATATATATATATATATATATATGTATGTAGTGTATGTATGTATGTATGTATGTATATATATGTATGTATGTATATATATATATATATATATATATATATATATATATATATATATATATATAAGCGAATACCCGGGAAATGATAGTCAGGAATCCAAGCGCTTTCGTCTTTATTCAGACATCGTCAAGGAGCTACTAAGTACAATCGGAGAGGAAGGCCTCAGGTACAAAAACAAGATCAGGAATACCAGATGGTTAATTATCAAAAGGGTAAAAATTAAAAGGGATAATCCAGGATTATCGGATATCACACGGTCACAAACTTAAACAGATTCTGACCCTAACCGAAATTACAAAGTATCTTTACAGTCCAACACATGTAAAAAACTGAATATATTAATTTTGTTGCTTATATTTATCTACAACTTTTTTCATTATGAAAGCATCAAGTTTAAATAACCAAGACTTAAATTTAGAACATTTCTATTATTTGACTTGATAAAACAAG
>NC_061094.1:68541568-68558991 GCF_015104395.2 Macrobrachium nipponense
CCCCCACCAACAGAAAGGCTGCAGAAGGAAGTGTAGGGGCACGAAAGACCAGCTCCTGATAGACAAAATGGTAATGAAGAACAGTAGGAGAAGGAAAACCAACCTAAGCATGGCATGGATAGACTATAAGAAAGCCTTCGACATGATACCACACACATGGCTAATAGAATGCCTGATATGGGGCAGAGGAAAATACCATCAGCTTCCTCAAAAATACAATGCGCAACTGGAATACAATACTGACAAGCTCTGGAATAAGACTAGCAGAGGTTAATATCCAGGGCGACTCACTGTCCCCACTACTCTTCGTAGTAACCATGATTCCCATGACAAAAGTACTACAGAAGATGGATGCCGGGTACCAACTCAAGAAAAGAGGCAACAGAATCAACCATCTGATGTTCATGGACGACATCAAGCTGTATGGTAAGAGCATCAAGGAAATAGATACCCTAATCCAGACTGTAAGGATTGTATCTGGGGACATCAGGATGGAGTTTGGAATAGAAAAATGCGCCTTAGTCAACATACAAAAAAGGCAAAGTAACGAGAACTGAAGGGATGAAAGCTACCAGATGGGAGCAACATCAAACACATAGATGAGACAGGATACAAATACCTGGGAATAATGGAAGGAGGGGATATAAAACACCAAGAGATCAAGGACACGATCAGGAAAGAATATATGCAGAGACTCAAGGCGATACTGAAGTCAAAACTCAACGCTGGAAATATGATAAAAGCCATAAACACATGGGCAGTGCCAGTAATCAGATACAGCGCAGGAATAGTCGAATGGACGAAGGCAGAACTCCGCAGCATAGATCAGAAAACCAGGAAACATATGACAATACACAAAGCACTACACCCAAGAGCAAATACGGACAGACTATACATAACACGAAACGAAGGAGGGAGAGGACTTCTAAGTATAGAGGTCTGCGTCAACATCGCGAACAGAGCACTGGGGCAATATCTGAAAACCAGTGAAGACGAGTGGCTAAAGAGTGCATGGGAAGAAGGACTAATAAAAGTAGACGAAGACCCAGAAATATACAGAGACAGGAGAAAGACAGACAGAACAGAGGACTGGCACAACAAACCAATGCACGGACAATACATGAGACAGACTAAAGAACTAGCCAGCGATGACACGTGGCAATGGCTACAGAGGGGAGAGCTAAAGAAGGAAACTGAAGGAATGATAACAGCGGCACAAAATCAGGCCCTAAGAACCAGATATGTTCAAAGTATGATAGACGGAAATAACATCTCTCCCATGTAGGATGTGCAATACGAAAAAATGAAACCATAAACCACATAGCAAGTGAATGCCCGGCACTTGCACAGAACCAGTACAAAAGAGGCATGATTCAGTAAGCAAAAGCCCTCCACTGGAGCCTGTGCAAGAAACATCAGCTACCTTGCAGTAATAAGTGGTACGAGCACCAACCTGAAGGAGTGATAGGAAACGATCAGGCAAAGATCCTCTGGGACTATGGTATCAGAACGGATAGGGTGATACGTGCAAATAGACCAGACGTGACGTTGATTGACAAAGTCAAGAAGAAAGTATCACTCATTGATGTCGCAATACCATGGGACACCAGAGTTGAAGAGAAAGAGAGGGAAAAAATGGATAAGTATCAAGATCTGAAAATAGAAATAAGAAGGATATGGGAATATGCCAGTGGAAATCGTACCCATAATCATAGGAGCATAGGCACGATCCCAAGATCCCTGAAAAGGAATCTAGAAAAACTAGAGGCTGAAGTAGCTCCAGGACTCATGCAGAAGAGTGTGATCCTAGAAACGGCACGCATAGTAAGAAAAGTGATGGACTCCTAAGGAGGCAGGATGCAACCCGGAACCCCGAACTATAAAGACCACCCAGTCGAATTAGAGGGCTGTGATAGAGGAAAAAATAATAATAATAATAATAATGACAATTAAAAGCCACAGTTGTGTTAAAAATATATTTTTGTACAATGCAGTAATTGAAAGTCTCTCCTAGTAATTTTTAGCATTGTACAAAAATATATTTTCTAACACTACTGTGGCATTTAATTGTCAATATTATAGCCTCCTTACGGAGGTTCCTTAGTTCACGTTAATAATAATAGTAATATATTAATAATAATAATAATAATAATAATAATAATAATAATAATAATAATAAAATTATTATTATTATTATTTTATTATTATTATTATTATTATATTATTATTATTATTATTATTATTATTATTCAGACATTCTCTGGGTAAATATGACCTCCTTTGTTGGAAAAACAGCCCATTCAGAGTTTAGCTTTGGAACCAGGAACTGTTCTCTTGGTTTGGGGAGGACATGGGCCAGAAAATGGGTCATTGCTGCCGTCTGTCATCAATCACAAACTCATACATCATTTTCTCTGATGACATGGCCACTGTTGACCCTAGCTTAACGAACGGCTTATTGCCACTGACCGTGGGTCTGGAATTAATCAGTAACCCTTCGAGTGATCTATGTCATTTGCTGGCGCTGTTTTCTTAGCCTGACCTAATGTTGCTGTAATTCATGGTGTAGTAATTGTTCCAAGAATATATGAATCTGGGATTGTTTATGTAGTGAAGTATTGTCAGGGTCAACTGGTGTTTGATTGAGCGCTGGACCATTCCTAATATTGTCGTAGTGATAAGTCACCTTTTGGTAAATTATTTAAAAAATAAATTTTAGAAATTAATTTTTTTTTTTTAGAAAATTATCTCTTAAGGTTTTTTCCAAAAGGCTGCCTAAAGAAGTGTTATTTACTAGTATTTTTTATATATTTTAGATCATCATGTCAGTAAGAGCTAAGAAAAATTCACTGGTAATTGAAAACTGTCTCATCCGGAGACAGTTTGACCCAGAATTGTAAATCGTTAAAATCAAAACTTTGGATTTGCGTATGTGTGTGTGTGTGTGTCTGTCTGTCTGAAAATAGCTATTTAATTGCAAATCAATAGATTCTTTTTACATGTTAGAAATTTGTAGTTTATCAAATTTTAACTTATTACGTTTACGTAATCAAATTTTAATTAATTACATTTACATGACCTCTGATTCGTATCGTCTGTTTCGTCAGTATCTGACATGGGAACGTTTTTCTTTAATAAAATGAAAGTTTAATCACGGGAAAATATGTAGAGTTTTTCCATGCATGGTTGAAGAATAGTTTCACGCCTATTGTGGGTCCTAGTTTTTGCATTATACTTACTGCCACCTCAGATATATTTATACCAGTTTTTATAAGTATTACTGACATTGAGAAAATGAATAGAACTTTATATATTTTCGTATGGGCATTCATCTTACCAAATTTCTAAAAAATATTTTGGCCACTTTACAGGTTCGTTTAATATATTAACTGATTCAAGCATGCACTCAATAAATCTGCATTTGAATAGGTGCCTGTACAGTAAGTGTCTTCGTATAGATACTAGGAGCTATATTGCTTTTGCATATGAAAGCAATTGGGAAATTTATATTTACTACATTAAGGGAAGATGCTTTTTTTTTGGTGTTGTTCGAAAAAGCAAAGATTTCGAAAAGGAAGAAAAAATCTTTTGTAGCCGTCGCCTATCAGTGAAATAGTTCCACCTGAATTATTAGTCAGTAATGACAACATGAATTATGATAGCATCTGAGGTTTTGTGTGTGTGTGTGTGTGTGTGTGATGATGTGGGGTGTGTGATAATCTGAGGGTGTGTGTGTGTGTGTGTGTGTGTGTGTGTGTGTGCGCGCGCGCAGGCGGGAGTGTGGGATGTGTATGTGCAAAGGAGAGAGGGAGAGAGAGAGAGAGTTTTGATAGGTGAAATTGTGGATGCTGTGAGAAGAAATACCTAGGTGTCCTTTTCGTCCTTTTTAGAACTTCAGGTCTACAGCTTTTTATGTACTTTCATTTTTCCTATGTGGCAAATGTGAAATCACTTTTCATGATTTAAGAAATCAGTAAACTAATAAGTTTACTGATTTCTTAAAGGTTTAGTTTGATTTGGTCTCTATACTACAATGGTGTTATCGATGACAATCTTCGAGTGGCCTTTGTTTTCTGCTAATAAACAAAATTTGGTGATAAATGGGCTTCTGAACTTACAAGTAAAAGCTGATGTTTTTCAACGTCGTTGCTTATTTAATTCTGAGTATTATTGGTTTTGAATTAACAATATTGTATGTCTTATGACAATGTTTGTTCATAAGTTTACCTGACATAAACAATCTCAGATGGTAATTGTAGTTCATCTGTCATGTCTCAAAGAATCCCCGTAGGGGGATAGTTCTGTCAGTGCCCCACACGAGGTGCACTGTAGGCATTACATAAGGTTATTTGCAGCATCCCTTCGGCCCCTAGCTGCAACCCCTGTCAGTCCTTTTACTATACCTCCATTCATATACTTTATTCCATTGTTATTTTCATCCTCCCCTAACAATTGTTTTATGGTGTAACTGCGAGTTTTTCATCCTGTTACACCTATCAAACCTTTCAAACCTTTTACTCTCAATTATCTTTTCATCGCTGAATGACCTCATAGGTCATAGGCCTAAATTGTATAACGTGTATAAAGTCTCTCAAAGAATATCGACATATTATAAAATCGTATGAGGATGAAAAGAAAATGATCCATTCCTAACACCTACTGAATACTGAAGGATACTGGGTTATATTGCAGATAAATGTACGTCCGTGAACCA
Organism: Macrobrachium nipponense; assembly: GCF_015104395.2. Taxonomy (NCBI): domain Eukaryota; kingdom Metazoa; phylum Arthropoda; class Malacostraca; order Decapoda; family Palaemonidae; genus Macrobrachium; species Macrobrachium nipponense. Next base: position 68,546,283 of record NC_061094.1, read on the forward strand.
ACCATATTGTGTAACAGCGTTTTTCTAAAATAATTAGAAGCCCAGAGACCGAACCTTTGACCTTGCTACCATAACATTCATCATACTGATCGACTCAAATAATTATAATGGTATCAGGTTTCAGCCTTCGTGATCCCAGGTCGTTTCTCAAGGTCATGGCCTCGCATTGATGCACAACCACTCCCTTGATGTAGTTGTTACCGAATGCATTTAATTTTTTTTTCAGCTGTAACTCCTTTGCCTCGGTGACTTACTGTTCGAATAAACTGTTCTCTTGTCTTTTATCCGAAGGTATTCTTTCATTGAAGGTGAGAGAGAGAGAGAGAGAGAGAGAGAGTTTGACGTTGCTTTGAACTAAAGGATTCTGCTGTGAAATACTATAGCTTTTAATCTCGTTTCCATTTCGGTCAGGGGTTCACTTTTGCTATTCTGAATTAGTAAGCGTAAGTAATTGTGGAGATTTTTCCGCTGTTGCTTTTAATTGGAAAACTGCATTAATGACAATGCCAGTAGCGTTAATATCCATGTCATTAACAACGGTGGTAACAACAGTGAATATGGTGGTTATGAAGTATTATTAACTCATCGCAGTATATACAAAAAAGGGAGAAAAATAAGACAACTTTTATAAATAACCAACGAACTCTAGCAGGAAAACATAACTTCATGGTATTCCTTTCTTTTATCCGCAGTGTGGAAACATTCTTTTTCTTCTTCTTTTTTTTCACCGAGAAAAAACAATGAGAAGACGCGGTTTGCGGTAAGGAAGCCTCGCAGACACTGGGACCATTTCATTTCCAAGATGTCTGGGCCAGAAACAGGATGGGAAATGTCTTCCTTCCTCGCAGTAACTGGGCCGTTGGATATTAGAATTTTTCTTGGCTCCACACTCTTATTGAGGAACTTGTTCGACATCTTGGCTGGGAAGAGTGAGAGCTGCCGAGCGGCTTTCCTTTTATTTCTGTCGTCTCTTCCATTTCGTAAAGTTTTCTCGCTGTCCAGGCAACGATCTTTGCTTAATATTAGTGCAACAGCCTTGAGCATTCGCCATTAGGTTGTGGCCCTCATACGTAGAGGATATTTGGGGTCCCTTTCATTATCATCGTTCAGGTATTCTAATAATTTCGCTAGCTCTTTGTGGTACGTCTTTCCATCGTCTTTAGTGACCTATGATAGTTTCTCATTCTTGCACAACATTTTCCTTAATTTTCGGGATCTCCCGGTTTTGCTGTTCAGCCAATTTAACTCCTTTTAACAGCCTTAAACGCCCAATGGTCGAAATTGCTCAGTGCCAGGCTTGGCATACTAGATTTCGTAAATCGTAAACAATTCAGATCAAACAATGTGTAAGCTTATCTACATTAAAAAAATTGCGCGTTGTATATAGTACATACAGTAATGTCTCGTAACGGATACTTAGTCATATTTCTCCTTGAATAGTAGACCTCATGCAGCGACTATTAAAATAATCGATGTGCGTTGCATATTACTGAATACCCTTCTTAAAAAAACTAAAAACCACTGGAAATCACGTGATTATTATTAGTGAATTTGAATTGCTTCGTTATTTCTTGCATACCAATAGATTTGCTAATATAGCAGAACGTAATAAATTTCAGTCGGTCAGAATTCAGGAATATCCAAATAATAATTGCAAGTGATGATAGCCTACAGCATCGTGCTTTTCGTTTCTGTACTTGACCTGTTATATCTGCATTGCGAGATAAAATAGTCCAAAATATACTGCTCTCTATATGTGTGACCAAAGTCTTCGCAATCAAGTTCTTGTTTACCAATCTTATTTTTGTAGACAAGAAGTTCATTTGCAATTGCTTTCAGTATCGACATCATTTTTGTAAAGTCGGCGTGCCGATATGCAAGTATTGGAAATTTTTCGAATAAAACTTCTCTCTCTCTCTCTCTCTCTCTCTCTCTCTCTCTCTCTCTCTCTCTCTCTTCTCCGATTGGAGGGTCGTATTCGCAGACGCCCCAATAAATTTGAGGATCATGGTGAGGGCTGGCGAGAAAAGACGGCGTGCATACATCCCCCGCGCGAAGGATTTCGAAAGCGGTTGCATATTTACCGGCCCACTCGAACGTCTAACCGTAGTGCGGAGGCTTCATCAAACTGAAGCACGTTTGGACGTTTTCCTTAATTACATTGCTGTTGCAAGTTCTGCTTATTGCAACAGCAGCAGCAGCAGCAGCCGCCGCGTAGGTGTTGAACTCTAGCTTCCGCTGCCTTTCAACTTCGGATGCAGAACGCAGCCCGCTTCTGTATTCTGTGTATTTTGGGCGTCGAGTACGAATTTGCAAAAGGGCGCGGAAGGATTTCAGTTTTAGGAGTGATAGGCGTAGGTCGTTGATGATGAGATCAGGTTCTCTCATTTCGAGAAGGAAAGTTTGTGAGAGGTTAGAAGTAACAACTAAAATATCTAAAGTCAAATTTTGCCCTCTGGGAAGTTGAGCTGATATTTCCTCTTCTCTGTTACAAAGAACAGACGAGAATACCGAAGAATTATCGCGAGTATTGAATAATACGAAGATGTGCTTTTTAAAGAGTTTAAAAATTGTTTCTTTTTGATGATGTGAAAAGTTCGTTAAAATTAAATATACCCCTCAAAAATGCTCCCAGAAAACATACCTGTTATCCACCGCATTTTATTATGTGTGAATGTGTTCTTATACTTCTTTAACCCCAGAGAATCATTTACAATTAAGGAAAAATTAGTATAAAAAGGAGCTTTTGTTTAGCTTATCAATATAAATACTGCGTTGTATCATGAGATTCAGGAGATATACTCTCACCATGTTCCGTTTATGTACAATGAAGTACATTGCAAAAATGTGAAAAGGAGAGAATACATCTGAATTTCACCAACATTTATGTAAAGACATTTATTAGCAGGAAAATTTTCATGCAAGAACATTATGAATAGTTTCTGACATTATCCAAATCGAAAGATGTTATCAGTCACGCACGGTAGAGGTCGTAATTAAATATGACTGAAAATTACTATAATTAGGAGGACCTGAACGACTTTGATGGGTTGTCTTACGCTAATAATTTTGTTCTGTTGTAAAAAAAGATAAATAAATAAATAAAAAAAAAAACTTCTTTTAATATTTTCTTAAGAGAATAGAAATCTGCTTTGTAAGTTTATTCATTCATATTTTATTAGTAAAAAGCCTGAATAGAAGACGAAAACACGTTTTGATTATACGTGTTCAAAATATACCTAGGGATGTATGCATTCTGATTCATGTTGTGCAAAGTTTGCGAGTTAATGTATTGTTCTTAACCGAAGATCGTGACTCCAGCTACACGTAGAATCCATGATAAAATTATATATTATATTATGAAACCCGAATAAACCTGGGTAAGCGTCTGCATTCAGTGGCAGAAATAGTTAAAAAATAAAAATTAAAAAGTGTTAATTAGCCTTTGGGCCGTATAAAACAGCTGGAACTATTCGCTTTAAGAACTGAAGAAACCATGAAACTTTCTGAGGAAGTTATTGGTATAATTATAGCCTTAGGCATAACCTGATGAGCTATTTTCGTGCGTGTGGACAATAAATACTAGATAAATTTTATGCTTAGGTTGTCATAATATAGATGTTTGGAATTTCGAAGAGTTCATGTTTTTTTTTTGTTCATTATTATTATTATTTTCGCAGCTTAAACTGTTTCATTAAGGTCTTATCCTTACGTGTTTTATGGGGTCACAAGTGATGGGCTCAGAAATTCAACTTAGTTAACTGAAAGAGATTTATTACTGGAAGAGATTTATTATTTTAGCTTATAATAAGGAATCATTTATACAGTTCTTGTTAAGCTGAGGAGTGTGTATCCATTTGTACGTATGTTGTGAAAATGCATGTAGTGAAATATGACCAACCGTACATAATGTTGAAATATTATGAAGATGGGTTAGTGAATTGCTTTCACTTTTCTTATTGTTTAAAGTACTGAAATTCGCTTGATTTTGAATTCGTGTTATTGAAGGCAATAACTAGGCATTTGTGGGTGTTTTTATTAACTTAATTTTTCTTTTTTCCCACCATTTAAAGTATCGACGTTTTCTCTCTTTTTTTTTGCCATTCAAAGTAATGAAGGTTTCTTGTTCTTGCCATTTAAAGTGTTGAAGTTTTCTTTTTTTTTTCATAGCCATTTAAAGTATTGAAGTTTTAATTTTTCTTACTATTTAGAGTGTAGAAGATTTCATTTTTCTTACCATTTCAAGTGGAGAAGCTTTCGTTTTGTCTTATCATTTAAGATGTAGAAGTTTTCTCTTTCTTACCATTTAAAACGTAGAAGCTTTCTTTTTTTCTTACCATTTAAAATGTAGAAGCTTTCTTTTTTTCTTACCATTTAAAATGTAGAAGCTTTCCTTTTTTCTTACCATTTAAAATGTAGAAGCTTTCTTTTTTTCTTACCATTTAAAATGTAGAAGCTTTCCTTTTTTCTTACCATTTAAAATGTAGAGGCTTCCTTTTTTCTTACCATTTAAAATGTAGAAGCTTTCCTTTTTTCTTACCATTTAAAATGTAGAAGTTTTCTTTTTCTTACCATTTAAAGTGTAGAAGATTTCCTTTTTTCTTACCATTTAAAAACCAGTTAAAGTATTGCATTACTTTTTGAAACACTCGCCCCCCCGCCTTTTGATTTCTTAATATGCAACTGGTTGAAGCCACCATTACCGGAATGAGATCATTCCTAATTAGCGGCAACCACGCAGAGGAAAATTGCCTCTGCGTGCCCCTGACAAATCAGTTGGCCGTTTCAATTACAGAAATTGTTGGGTTACATTAGGGATTAAATGCCGAGCGCGGCAACAGTACCACATGCTTAGTGGTCCCCGAAATTCCGAACGATTTATCTGCGCCCTACCCCGCCCCCGTCCCCGAAATTAAGAAATGAGAGGTCGCATTGTCTTCGCCCCTTCAGCGTCGTACCTTACAAGGCTATTATGATAACTGCGAGATGATGAACTGGGGCCAATCACGGAGTTGCTCTTAACGGCGGTACAGGCGTAATGGGATTGAAGCGAAAAGAGGAAGATAATAATGGGGGTTATGATGTAGTTTATAACATTTTAACTGACTTCCTGGAAGTGAGAGAGAGAGAGAAGAGAGAGAGAGAGAGAGAGAGAGAGAGAGAGAGAGAGAGAGAGTACGACTTTGTCCGCGGAAGTTACTTGATGATGGCGAAGGGTCATTCAGCTAGGTATATTGATCCACACACATTCTTTGATATATAAATATTATTAATATATAAATATATATATATATATTATTATATATATATATATATATATATATATATATATATATATATTATAAATATATATATATATATTTTATATATATATATATATATATATATATATATATATATATATATATTTATATACATATATATATATATATATAAATAGTTTATCTCCTAATTCCTGCAGTACAATGACAAACATAACAGTGGTCTCGAGTTTTGTATCTTGAGCTGACCTGATAAAAAAAAAAAAAAAAAAAAAAACTACGTACACCGTGTACCGGATAATCATCTCATGATTATTTAAGTGGTTGTAGCTATAGTAGATATATTAATACAAGTTATGTCTTGGCTCAACGTCGAAGACTTTTTGCTAGTAGACCAGATGTAAAGGTAAGTGAGAAAATTAATATTGATTTTATTGGATATTCTCAGATCTTCACGAAAGATTGAGACAGTTATAAGACTGAAAATCAAATGATAGATAAAGGTGGTAAAATTTAAAAAGAGTAAATTTGATTGCGTTCTCTCATTATTTTACAAAAGATCAAGACAGTTATAAAGTGAATATAAATTGATAAATATAGGTGGTAAAATTTAAAGAGAGAATAATGGTGGTGAAGATGAATATTGATTTAAAGAGGCTTCAGGTTCCACGTATTCGTGTGAAACTTCAAATTCTCGTCATTTTCCAACCGACCTGGACCAAGTCTCTCTCTCTCTCTCTCTCTCTCTCTCTCTCTTGCGCGGTGTCATGATAATCCTCTTCAGTTTGTAACTGGAGAATCGTCTGTTTGATTTCCGGATTCGGCAAGGTAACGAACGGCATGGGAGGGGCAGTGGTATTGGAGCATCCCCTCCCCCAACCCCCTCCCCCATCACCACCCTCTCCCCTCCACAAAAAAAAAAAAAAAAATCAATACGTCTTTGTATACCTAGGCTTTGAAATAGGTTCCAGTCGTTAGTTATCTTCTCTCTCTCTCTCTCTCTCTCTCTCTCTCTCTCTCTCTCCAAAAGGGAGTTAATTAAACTGAAAAAAAAATACTTGTCTTTGAAAGTTTAGGAGATGAAAGGGTAGGGTATTCCGTTGTACACGAGAGAGAGAGAGAGAGAGAGAGAGAGAGAGAGAAGCGCTGTTTACTTTGGAAGTCAAAAGTTTAGATGCACAGTACAGGGAACGAGCAGATTTTGGTCGTGGTAGATCCGTGGTGTCCTCGGCTGCTCAGTACTACATACATAGGCCTACATACATAGGCTTATGCATGACGGAGTACCAATAATGAAGCGAATTGGTCTGCTAAAAATCCCAGTTTTTCAGGCTTCTGATAATGGCGAGCTGGCTGTAGCTCGCTTTACTTAGGCCTATAAATTTCTATATTCATGAATGGTCGTATGTTAGTATGTTATAAAGATAAGCAAAGATAATAATAGATGTGTTGTTTGTTTTTTTTTAACCTTCCTGCGTGTTCAGAATACTCTCGACATTATTCCCAGCGGTCAATATATTTCCATTCCTTGCACGAACAAATACCGTCCATTTCCCCGTCGAGACGAGCAAATTGCTTGCTTATTCTGCCGTTGTTGGCTTCATTGATTATACCATTCGCCAAAGGCGAATAACAAATAGTTTTCGCTGCAAGTTAGAATTACGGTGATTTATACGTCTCGCAGCCCAAAAATAACTTACACCTTCGTCGTGTCATTAAGAGATTTTCCCGTCCAGATTCCATTTCTCCTCTCTTATTGACATCGCTTTGCGGTGCCGTAAGTCTGCTCGTTTTGTGATCTATAATTTTACCTGAATTTCTGCTGTATATTTATAATGCGCTGATATTTAGCGAAGGGAGCTCTCTTTCAGATGTCTCACCATTTTGTCACAGCAGATTTAACCCCGTATGTTTTTCTTAATATTTGTTTTTTTAACTTTTTGTTTGCTGCAAAGTTAAGAATAACTTATAAATATGCGTCCTTCATTTAAATACAGGGAGAAACCATGAACACAACCTCACGTCATTTTCTAAACGTTATAATCAACAGTCACTTCGAGAACATTAAAGTTAGTGACCTACGACGTTAATAGTTGCTAAAAAAATAAAAATAAAAAGCACCGTATAGCGACACGGTGGAAGATATGATAGTCGTCTGTCAATTCTATAAGCACAGCGTATGCGAAGTTAGTGGCCGTTAATCGTTATTGAAATCAACGGGTTCCGAGACCGTCCCCTTGTCTAACGCCGGTCATTAAAATTTATCATCCGGTAATGAATACTGTGTCTACGTGAGTAAGTAGCAAACGACGATAACTACAATTTCCCATGTCTCTCTTTTCCTCTTCTTTGTTTCACAATCACGTACGAGTACACGCATGCTCGCCATTTCCATCAGAAAAGCAGTGATTTACATTCCAGACGCCTGGAAATAGTATAGTACTGGAAGAGATGACGCGGTGTCGATAAAACTCCCTATGGCTGAATCCTCACGTATGACTAGACTAAGATTATAAAAAGAAGCAGCAATGAAAACTTATTCGCTTACAAAACCCAATCCGTAAGACAATTCTTGGAAGCGGTAAGGATTATTATCGTCTAGCATTTTTCTTGAAGTCTGTGCTTTCTTGATAAACCCATGATCCAGTCTGTTTAGTTCCGCTAATAATTTTAATCTCTAAGGAGGTCTGCTATTAATTTTAAGCGCTCAAATACTCGATAGAAAGTATATATTTATCGCTGGAGATGCTGTTATCGGAAACGAAGGTACGTCCAAGGAAATATGCCATTTTTAACAAAGTAACCCCCTTTGGATATGATATGCTTTGCTTGATTGAATGATTATTTTTTATTATTATACATCTCAGGTCCTATTTCTTCATGATTTTCGTCGTGCATTATGGTGCGATTACCTAAATCTTTACAATCTTTAGACAGAAGAATCTAAACGAAATTGCAATGCTTCGATTGTAAGAACCAAATGGAAATGGATCCTGTACGATACAAAGAGGCTTTCTTCCTCATAAAAGATTAAAAGTAATTATACTGAGTAGAATTTTAAATGAAGTTAATTCCTCTAATTCATTGGCGCAAGATAATGGATAAAAAAAGTATGAATTTTTTTACGAATAATTATTGCAAGGTGCATATGATTTCAACATGACCTTTATAACATGACTTTTATTGTCCCATTTCTTTTAGAGGGATTTTTTTTTTTATCAATTTAGAATAAAAAAAATCGCGTCTTATTTCAAGCCGATTGTTATGGAAAATAGAACATTTGTTCAACATGACATCTATTGCCCATTTTTTGTCGAGAAGTTTTTTTTTATTAAAATTTAGAAAAAATTTAATCTTCAACTGTTTGTCATGGCAAATGCAACATTTTATTCAACATGTCTTCTATTGTCCCATCTTTTAGACGTGGAAGTTTGTTTTTCTTATTGAAATAAAAAAAAAGAACTCAAACTTCAAGCTGATTGTCATGAAACGTTGAAAAAAACCTCCTTGTGGTTCAGATTGTTGCATTGTGCTCTCTCTCTCTCTCTCTCTCTCTCTTCTCTCTCTCTCTCTCTCTCAGGAAACAAAGCGGTTTTTAATTAGCGACCAGAAGAAGAAGAAGAAGAAAAGAAAAATGGAGGAGGAGGAGGAGGAGGAGGAGGAGGAGGAGGAGGAGGAGGAGGAGAGAGGAGAGAGAACTCAAAAGTTACGAAATTTCTTGTGTAATTTGCGTCTGGGTCATTCATAGGCAGAGAGAAAGAGACATACAAAAACTTGAACTGCTTTGCAAATCTTATATTATGTTGTTTACGTGTTTTATTTTGCTTTCGTTTCTTCTCTTCTTTTAAAGTCTGCATTCGGGTCAGTGATGCGGTTACAGATCACAGGGTCTCATTCTGATTCATGAAATAAATTATTCGAGCTACAAAAATAATGTCCTTAATATCTAATTCGCTACACCTTGGAATTAATACATTTTCAAATAATGTAAACCGAACGGGGGACATTTTTTAGTTGATAATAGTTCGTCCTCGTGGGTTCGAACCTATAGATATATATATATATATATATATATATATATATATATATATATATATATATATATATATATATATATTATATATAGATATATATATATATATATATATATATATATATGATACTATATATATATATATATATATACATATATATATATATATATATATATATATATATATATATATATATATATATATATATATGTATATATATATATATATATATATATATATATATATATATATATATATATATATATATATATATTTGGTGGTGTATTTTTCGTTCCCTATCCCTCTTTCGTGCCCTTGCATATATTCCTATAGCAACGTACCTACACTACCGTGGCTACTATATCACTACCGATCCCTTACACGTGGCCAACTATCTGGGCTTACCGATTTCAAATCCGTATGAAACCGTATCTAATTCTTATACGCGAGTAAATTCGTAAAAGATCTACGAGGATCCAGAAGCAGTTTTTCCACGGCTTGACCCCATTCTATAAATTGTAAAATCCGTAGCCATCCAGCATATCCTGGGTGAAAAAAAAATGGGGATGTTAGAACCCAGGCTATAGTTTAAAAAAAAAAAAAAGAAAAAAAAAAAATAAATAAACAAATAAACAAATAAGAGAAGGAAATTGCTCTGGTGAAAATATCAGGCGCTCTGTCAGCTGACGCCGAGCTCAACATTGTATGAACGAGTTCTTTTTGTATCCTACTTGTTTTTGTTTCTTTCGGTAGCAGCGCAGTGGTCGTAACCAAATCGCCGGTGGGTTGGGCAGGGTTGTGGGGCGGGGGCGGCCCTCCCTGTGCGGCACTGTCCGGGAACGGGGGGGGGGGGGGGGGCGGGGGGGGGGGGGGGGGGGGGCACTCTGGCAATCTTTGATTGTTTTTATTTTTTAGCGCAACCCGCTTCTAGCCTCAGCTTGTAGAGTTCCGGTGGAAATCTGACTCGGCGTTAAATTTTCGTATTTTAGTTTTATGGAATGAAATAAAATAAATGATGGTGATCTATAAGGGTTCAATATGGGAGTGGAATTTTATTACCAATAGAGGTACTTTTGTTTTTTTTTTTTTTTTTTTTTTAGCACCGGATTGGGGCGGCGCTTGCAGAGTCCAGCCCTAACCCGTTAAACGTTATAGGTTACGCCTCTGTGACAGGGCCAGCACATTTCGCTGTTTCGTTTAGACTACTTTCAGGTGATAAAACAAAAACAGTCCCCAAATTGAGCTCACCGCTCCACGAAACCTGTCAGAATCTGGTAGGACAATTAAAAGTTGAGCACTAGTTGATCAATGTATATACGCTTACCCAAGTACATACTTAGCAAACATCTCAGACGAGAATTCCAATAGTTTTAATACTTGTCAGCTCGATGTCGGTACCTTACCTGTAATCGACACCTATGGGAGGAACTCCAAATGTTATTTTGTGAATTTCGAATCACAATTGGAGTCCTTCTTGCCTTCAGGACGAATTTTCTCAAAGAAGATTTTTGTTCCATTTTGTCCTTTATTTCACAGTACATTACAATCCCAGTTTTTGCATCAAGTTTGATATTTTGCTAAACATTGAACTTTATATGAATTCTTTACCCAAACCCCACCCATTTTTTAATTTATATTCTCTCTAGTCATTAATGGTCGTTGGCATTGAATTAACCTTTCACCATTGGACCGATCAGCCAGGTTATTTGACACCTTACCAGAAAAGCCGGATAGACTCACGCACGCTTTACCCCAAAACAGGTACTTAGGGATCTGATACCTCCTTAGAGGTAAATTTGTTATTTTTTTCACAAAGGTTCGGGAAAAGATGACAAACACATTAGTATCTCCAGAGTGGGATTGAAGATGCCTCGACTTAGCTACCAAATAATTACAAGGGGTGAAATCCGAATTTTTATTTATATCTGATTATAAGAAACAAAAGGTATTTTCCCTTATGATGGGGCAGGAGATTATGAAAAAACCCCAGCTTGAGCGAATTTTGTAGATTTAGAGAACGTATTAGGTCATTTTTATTTCCAGGTGGGTTGTATTCCGTGTGATTGCCAGCTTTAAAGGGAAATTGATTATTTTCACTTATATATTTTCAATTTTACCACATTACCAAGCAATGATTTGAAATCACTAGTATCTCGTCCCAATGAGCCAATTGTTCTCTTGCTTTCAAGATGAAATATTAAAGCTCCTGATAGATAATTTTAGACTCCATTTGGAAATGTTAGTTGATTCGTTATTGTTTTATTTATTTTTATGACCAACTATCTCATCCTATTGAAGGAAATTGTTTTTACTTTCAAGATGAACAAAATATCGAGTCTGATTAGATATATTGAAAACGTCATGGGAAATGTTAGCTGCTTGTTTATTTATTTATTGTATTTATTTAATTTATTTCATTTATTTATTTTCAGTTAATTTTAGTATTATTTATTATTATTTATTATTAATTATTATTATTATTTATTATTATTATTATTATTTTTTTACTACTATCTCACCCTATCAACAATTGTTCTCGCTTTCAAGATGGAAATATCGAGGTTCTTGATGGAATATATTAGACTTCATGGACAAAATGCTAGCTTTTTTTTTTTTTTTTTTTTTTTTTTCGAGGAATGTAACAAGAGGCCCAATTCATCGCCAACCGGAAAAGGTCCCCGCCCCCCGAAGGCAATATACTCATTATGAGCAGGTCGTAAAATTCTCCCGAAACAAAAAACCTGTGTTCAATTAAAGGCCTCTTCCTTTGCAACTCACCCGAATCTCTCCCCAACCCCCCCCCCCCCCCTCCCCCCCACACCCCCACCCCCCCCCCACCCCCCCCCCGCCCCCCCCCCCCCCCCAAACCCCCCCCCCCCCCCCCCCCCCCCCAACCAACCCAACCCCCTCCCCCACCCACGTTCCCTCCGGCTCCTAATACCCAACCCTGAATCTCTTCCCTGATCCATACCCTGGATTCAGGAGGTTGTTATAAAATCAACCTCAACGCTTCGATTTCTTCCTCAACCCAAGCTCCGAATAAACATTTCTTCTGTCATAAAATTCCAGCTTTCCAATGCCAAATCTCAGCGTTTTTTTTTCTTTACTTTTTTTCATTTTTCTGGTTTTCTTTCTCTTTATTTGTTTTTTTTCTTTTTTTTTTTTTTTTTTTTTTGCTCGATCCAATCACTTCAGACTTTACTTTGCACGAGCTTTCAACGCTGTCTTTGTTGTAAGTCGGAATGGGAAGTGGAATTGGAGGGGAAGGCGATGTTTGATTCCAAAAGGAATAATGGTTTGCGTTTTATCCGAGATATCATCAATTAGTTACTTGGGATTCAGGATGAGGCGGGAGGGACGGACTTTATGTTTTGCCTGAATTTCCCTTTACTGTTTTCGGTAAATTTTAAGTTA
>NC_061094.1:68559491-68564491 GCF_015104395.2 Macrobrachium nipponense
TGTCAGAGGTTTGCTTCAAAGGGTAGGCTAAAAAAAGGCAGAACTAGTTAAAATGCCTGTGATTTCCGTACCTTTTGAGAAAGAAATAGCAGTGGATATCGTTGGGCCTATAAAGCCAAGATCATCTTCAGGTTGCTCTTATTTATTAACACTTGTAGATTATGCTACTTCTTTCCAGAAGCAGTCCCCCTAAAAAATATAACTTCTATAGATATAGCAGAGGCACTAGTGACCATCTTCTCTAGGGTAGGAATTCCTAAAGTCATTGTTTCCGACAGAGGGGCTCAATTCACTTCAGACTTGATGGGTAAGGTGTATGAGCTGATTGGTATAAAACCTGTGTTTACCACTCCGTACCATCCGATGGCTAACGGAAAAATAGAGAGACAGCACTCCATCCTAAAATCTATTTTAAAGAAGTTATGCTATCTTAGACCTAAAGAATGGGATAGGTATCTTCCTTGTGCTCTTTTTGCAATGAGAGAGATTCCTACAGACACTAGCGGTTTCTCTCCATTTGAACTTTTATATGGGCGCCAAGCTAGAGGTCCATTGGGTTGGGCATATTGCATGAATTGTGGTCAAATGGAAAGATTTCGGATGATACGCAAACTTGCTACCAATTTCTTCTTGATCTTCGTTCGAGACTAGAAGAGGGACTGCTCAAATTGCAGCAGAAAATACAAAAGTTGCTATGAAACAATATAAAACTTACTTTGATGCTCATAGTTCTAATAGATCTTTTGTTACAGGTGATGAAGTTCTAGTAATGCTGCCGGATACGTATAACAAGCTGTTATTAGCTTGGCAAGGTCCTTACAAAGTTCTAAGAAAATTAAATAAAGTAGATTATGTTTTGGATGTTAAAGGAAAAGCTAAAGTTTTCCATGTTAATCTTTTAAAGAAGTATGTTAGAAGATCTATGTTTTGCTTGAATACTTTTGATGGTTTATCATCTAGAGAAGTACTAGAAGAGGTACTTCATCTAATGTGATGGTTAACTTTCGTATTGTTGAAGATTCTTCTGATACAGAACTACCAACAGTAGGTTCTGAAACTTCTTTAGGTTCTGAAACTTCTTTAGGTTCTGAAACTTCTAAAGATCTTTACCAACTTGGTGAATCTTTAACTAGTCCAATGATTACAGAATTAAAAGTAATTTTAAGTAAATTTGGAAAGATTTTTTCAGATATCCCTGGCTGTACTTCTACGGTTATGCATACAATTAGACTTAAGACTAATGAACCTCTAAAATCAAGGCTTTACCCTGTTCCTGTCCATTTGAGTAATGAATTTGAATCTGAAGTTGATAATTTACTTAAGCTAGGTATCACAGAACCTTCTGATTCCCTTATTGTAATCCGGTTGTCATGATTAAGAAACCTGATGAGACTTATAGGTTAGCACTAGATTTCCGTGCATTGAATTCAATAACTGTCTTTGATTGTGAGCCAATGCCACTAATTGATAAAGATTTCTTTAAGTTTACAGGTGCCATTTACTTTTCAGAAATAGATATACCAAAGCTTACTACCAGATTGTTTGCATCCGAATAGCCGTCAATATACTGCTTTCCAGACCTCTAAAGGATTGATGCAATTCACTAGGATGCCTTTTCGGGTTATCCACTGCTTGTGCTTCGTATATCAGACTTATGAGAAGAGTTTTTGAGGGTGTCAAGGGAATAAGTATATACTTTGATAACATACTTATTTTCTCAAAGGACTGGCCAGAACATCTTCAGATTTTGAATAATGTATTAACTTCACTTGAGATACATGGTTTAACTGCTAAGCCATCGAAATGTCGTTTTGGTTTACCTTCCATAACCTACTTAGGTTTTAAGATTTCTAAGAATTGTATTTATCCAGATCCAGATAAGTGCAGTAAAATCATGAAATTAATTATCTAAGTGCAAGAAAGAACTTCAGTCCTTTTTAGGTACTTGCAATTTTTATCAAAGATTTATCCCTAATATTTCATCAATTACTTCTGACCTCTCAAATTTACTAAAGAAAAACCAGCCCGATAAATTTGAGTTATCTATTGACCTTAAACGGCAGTTTGACACCCTGAAGCATTATTTTGAATCTGATCTAGTTTTAAGATTACCTGACATAACAAAAACTTTTGTGTTCGCAGTCGACGCCTCCCAGAATTGCATTGGAGCTGTTTTACTGCAGTATTGGAATACGTTCCCCATCCAATAACCTATGCTGGAAGAAAATTAAATAAATCCGAACTAAATTATTCAGTTATTGAAAAGGAAATGTTTAAGTTTGGTTTTTGCCATTAAGAAATTTGAATATTACCTTGTCGGTAAACAATTCATTGTTGAATGTGACCACAGACCTTTGTCTTACCTTGAACATTTTAAAGGCAAGAATGGGAGATTGTTACGTTGGTCACTATATTTACAGCAATATAAATATACTGTAGTGTATATTAAGGGAATAGACAATATCTTTGCTGATTTCTTAAGTAGATGCTGGGTATAATGAGAATCTTTAATAGAATTTGAATATAAATATAATTACTTATATTTGTCTTAGTGCGGGGGTATGTAAGGAAATTTAGAAATTTTCTTCTAAAATAAAATTTTAGTATATACACTAGTCGCTAGAGGGCACAGGGTATTATGGAATCCTTGGAATATAAAATAAAATTTAGTTTATAACACTAGTCGCTAGAGGGCAGGGCATTTTAGAATCATTGGAATTTTATTTCTTGATTCCTTGGGTTTTCTTTATTCAAAAAGTTTACTTCGTGTGGTGGTTTTTTCTACTTAAACCAGTCACTTTTGAGCAATACAACAAACGTAGAATTGTAAAAGCAACCATCAGTGCAGTGAAAAAATTTGTTTTAACATTTAATTATAGCTTAAAGTGCCACAGTTGGGTAATTGCTTCTTTTTCGTGTCTTTTCAGCCGTATTGACAGGTGTGGGACCCTAGTCAAGCGAGGTTTTGATTCTCATGTAAATTATTCACGCCCAAGTCATGCTGAAAATAATGGACAGTGCCTAGACTGATATTTGGACAGTGCTCAAAAGGATATTTGAAATAGCATAACGTTTCATTGAAGACCCAGCTACGTCGTACATTCTCATCTGGATTGGTTATTCCTCTCCTGGTAAATGTTCAGTGTTCTTGATCTTCGGCTTGACCTTCAAGAATAGATGCCATTCCACCATTCTCTTATCATACTGCAAGAGTGGCTCAATTTTCAAATAATTTGAAGACACCTGCTTGGAAACACCGGCAACGAATGAACTTCTTGTCTCTTATACACCATTTAATGCCTAAGTTGAGTATAGTATGTATGTAATTGATAATTATATATAATTAATTTTTATATGTTCGGCTTTTTATCCCATTCATTGTTTTTCTTCTATATGTTTGCCATTTATTGTGATCCCTTCTTCCTGTCGAACCTCGGATTTCTAGCTTTCTCTCTCCCTACATATTCCCTTCTCCCTTACAGAAGGCCTGGCAGAAAACCATTAGACCTACGTAAAATAAACGAGGAGAGAGAGAGAGAGAGAGAGAGAGAGATTTGTTATTTCTCCATTTAGCATGCCTTGTCATCTCTTTAACGAGAGAGAGAGAGAGAGATTTGTGCCATTTAGCATAGCTTGTTAAATCTTTTAACGCGAGAGAGAGATAGAGAGAGATAGAGAAAGATTTGCTATTTCTCTATTATCTTACCTTGTTTATCTTTTAACAAGGAGAGATGGAACATACATCCTGCCTATGTGAGCTCTCGATAGAGACTGAGAGTTTCAACAGCCAATCAGGAGCGTCGGAAGGGACTGGTCTAGACATCAAATGCACGGTTGATGTGAATCTACTATAGTTTTCGAACGGTGGGAAAAAAAGAAAAAATATATAACCCAGAATTATTTGGGTACTTCCATCCCCCTCCCCCGACTTTTAGGACTGACGACGATTCTGGTTGAAATAATCCGAGAGTTTAAAAATGATTCTGAAATGGGATGCGAAATAGTACAGTGATGAAGATATTACTAGTTTGAATTTTGAATGGAAAATTAGGGCGGTGTTGTAGCAGTTTTGTTAATTTAAAAAACGATGCGAATAAGGCCGATGGAAATCCACACACACACACACATACATACACACACACTTGCTCTTACACGTGTGCCTGCATATGAATAGAGTGTTTTGTGTTAAATGAACGGGAAAAGGCATTTCTGGTGTTTTAATAGCTGCATTAATTCTTTCATTTGAAAATCTAGATTAAAATTCCATGAAACATCGTTGGCTCGTTTCATTTACACATTGCTTCGTACGATTCATTTTAACCAGTCATCTTTTCGTCATCGTGATATGGATGCTGTGAATAGTCAAATACAAAAATATTTTTCAAAAATGATTCGTTATAAAGATGATTAAACGACAGTCGTGTCAATGAGGAAAGACAGTAACTAAACAATGAACCGGCAGAGAATAAGCATAAACAAAAGACATAATCATAAACAATAACATAAACAAAAAGACACAAATCTTTTAACAAAAACATAAACAAAAGAAATAGTCATAAACAAAAAACATAAACAACAGACGTAATCATAAACAAAGGCATAAACAGAAGACATAAGCATAAATGAAAACATAAACAAAAAAACACAAAGCTTAAACAAAATCATAAATAAAATACACAGAACATAAACGAAAACATTAACAAAAGACATAAGCATAAAAAAAGACAAAGTCATAGAAAATATAAAAAAAGACATAAGCATAAACAAAGACAAAAACAAAAAATGTAATCAGCAGCAAAAATATAAACAAGAGGCATAAGCGTAAACAAACCACAAAAGCATATTAAACATACAATGACACAAAGCACAAACAAAAAACATAAACAAAAGACATAAAGCGCAAACAAAAACATAAACAAAAGACATTATCACACGCAAAAATATAAACAAAAGGCAGCTAATATTCCTATCGGCGACGGGGAGGAACCAGACCGCGGTAG